>NC_141139.1:153781004-153968274 GCF_053477565.2 Lygodium microphyllum | reverse complement strand
GGATACACGCTCCAGGTCTCCCAGTTCTGATAGTAAACAATATATTTTTGCAATGATGAATGTGACCAATCCCATGTTTGTGTTTATCAGTTTTCTTGTTTATGAAAAGCATTAGCACTTTATGCTCAATGTCTAAAGAAAGCTCTTTGAAAATGTAGGTAATATATGATTTTTTGTATGCAAATAAATTTGTCTTTTTTCTGTTTTTTTTTGCAGATGTCGTATCCTGGTTCATCTAGCAATGACCCGGATTTGGATCACATGAATGATACATTGGCCTCGTTTGGCAAGGGATCAATGTATTTTTTGGAGATTTTCCTAGTAGGGAAGACTTTATGGGAGAGATGACCAGACACCTTGGCCGCTCTCCCACAGCGAACGAGATGTTCAGTGTCATGTCTGGAACGTCTCTGATGTCTTTGCCTGGCACTACTTCCCAAACTCCACATGCAGGTACTCCATATGCAGGTACTCCACGTGCAGCACTTGTACGTGCATCGGCTGAAGCACAAGTATCTGCACAAGCACGTGCATCTGTAGAAGCTAGTGCGTCCAGCGAGGCAGAGGGTAGTCGACAGAGAGGGAGGAGGGAGAGTCGAGGGGGAGGATGAGGCTTGTGTGGGGGTTGCCTAGAAGGTGGCGAGCGATCACCCTCACCAGTAGGTCACGTAGAGGAGGTTGTACGCTAGTACTATAGAGTTACAGATGCTGGTGGCATCTTTCATGATGATGAAGGGATGTAATGGCGTACATAAGGAGCGTCGTGCATGCGACGTATAAAGATTGTTTCATTGCCTTCAAAAATTAGAAAAGTGGCTTATAGCAGGAGGTGTTGAGGGCAGTCCATAGGAGGTACCCAAATCTTGAGGGTCAGTGATTCTCGGATGATTGGGGACGCACAAAAGTGAGGAATATGCTTCACAACAAAAGATCCCACCTCATGACACGGGCCAGGGACTCACTGCGGAGGCAGGAGGAGCGGCGTGGAGCCTATAGCCAACCACCTATGTGCCACCGCATAGAGTGGAAGAAAGCCAAGAAGAAAGCAGCAGAGAAAGTGAAGAGTTGCCAGCATGTAGAGGCGCGACGGATCCAAATGGAAACCATGGGATCGTCGCATTACGGATCGGGCAGCAGAGAGTCGTGGGAGGCAGAGTTTGTAAGTAGATTTTGATTTCTGGTTTTTTTAAATTTATATTTCTTTCAATTCTTTATATATTTTATTCTAATATATTGTGACTCATAATTGTTTGTATATATCATAATTGTTTTGCAGATTACTATCGTTGGTAGGATACCTACTCCTAGAGAGGTAGGTTACCATCGAGGCCATAACCGTTTATGAACAATGGCTACACTCCAAATAGCAAAATGTGCATGCCAATTACAATCCATTCGTAGTACAACCTGCTATATCTTATGCTAGTCATGGGATTTTAGCCCTGATAATTAGTCGTCTTTAGAAAATGTCAACCTAAGAGAACACATCATACCTGCCGGAGTGCGGATAGACTTGACTACTTGCTTCACAATGCGCTCTTCTGTAGTGGAAAAAACCCAAAGAGCGCGAGGTAGCTGCACGTGACCATCAGCACTCGACTACAGCCAAAGTGCCTCCATCTTGCCTACCTCCTTCAAATCCATTTGTGCCCCTATAGTGTCTCTCTTTCCTGTGATGTGGTCCCATAGCAAGCTACCCACATTCTTGAAAATATGCATGGGATCCAACAAGTGGTTGATCTATAAGTGGGTCTAATATGGCAACTTATAGAAAACTCAGAACTGTCGCATTCCGTTTGGATGTGACTTCGCGTGGACCATTTTCAGCTCGTACTAGCTTGCGGCATTCATACGTGTTGGAGGTCGTCCAAGAAAAACTTCCCTAAGTTCATGACCCTCTCTGGCAAGAAAGCGGCGTGTCCTTAATATACCATCTTCTTCATGGTTCGTGACCTTCAAGAGGTTAACTGTGGCCCGCACAATGGATATGCATAATAACGTGAGGTAACCAAACATATTCCAACACCTCTATCCAGTGAATAAAAACTCTAACGAGATAAAATATAGATATTACCAACGAGAACGGAAGCTTATTTACCTAAGCGCTCTTGGAATCCCGAAAAGTCATGCATCGTCCACATGAGAATGGCTTGAATATTGGTGGCCCATCGACCATCGTGCTTGCTCATATCTTGCACGGTGACCCCCTCCTCCCACAAAATCTTAAGCTCATCGAATAATGGACGAAGATACACGTCCATATTTTTGACTTTGTAGCGGCCGAGGATGA
The DNA here is from genome assembly GCF_053477565.2 of Lygodium microphyllum. Classification (NCBI taxonomy): domain Eukaryota; kingdom Viridiplantae; phylum Streptophyta; class Polypodiopsida; order Schizaeales; family Lygodiaceae; genus Lygodium; species Lygodium microphyllum. The sequence goes on along the minus strand of NC_141139.1, from coordinate 153,965,984 downwards.
TTAAGCTAAGGATGAGATGTCCTTTCTCTGTAGAAAGCCATGGAGGGATATTGTAGTTGACAAGGACTATAGGTCACACACTGTAAGAAGTTGAGTGCAGACCGAATGGGTTCATGACATGCATTGCAACACCAAGCCGAAGATTCCTTGGCTCTCGGACAAAGCCTGGGAAGGTAGAGTTAATGTGGATCCATGCGCGTGAATCCGCTGATATTCGTTGAACTCCATCTATGGACCTATTCTGCGCATGCCACGTTGTCAAGCTTGCTATGCTAGACGTACGAAACATGTGGTTTATACACGGGATAAGCAGAAAATCTAAGAACTTTTTGAGGGATGGTTTGCCCTTGCAAGTCATGTCGATACCTGTGAGCACCACACTTTGGACATGTCTCCATAGTCTCGTATTCTCCTCGAAACAGTATGCAATCGTGAATACATGCATGGATACTGTTGTAGTCCATGGGAAGCTTTCATAAAACATGTCGTGCATCATCGCGAGACTCATGCATGGTATTTGCAGGTGGTACTATATGATATTTCAGTAACTTGAAAAAAATCATAAAACACCTTGAAAAAGCATAAATTTTTTTAATGATAGTGCTGAAAAGAAATCAACGAAGTATACGTATAAGGTACTGAACAACTCAGTCACACCCGCATCGCTCCACCCGTATTTTTCTTGCACACTTAGGAGTGCAAGTAGTGTCTTCAGGCGAGATACTCGGAACCCATCATATAATGGTATGGATGCTTTCTCTCTAAGCAGATCAGAAGTCTCCACATCCATGGGAATGATCATTGCCTCCATCTAAGTCTCCACCCATCCACGCACAGATTAACATATATATGTCGGAGTGTTTCCCGTCTCGTGGTATTGCACCAGACCTCGCCACCACTCTCTCTTTGTTTTTTATCCATTCGTTATCTCCTCCCCTTCCATCTCTCTCTCTTTTTCTCTTTCTTTATTATGCTGTATGTTTATTCCCTCTCTCTCATTCCTTCTTCTTTTTTCTCTTTCTCCCCCTCTCTCATTTTCTTTAATGATCACGACTACGGCTACGATGAAGACCATGACCACGACCACGATCACGACCACGATCACAACCACGACCATGACTACAACTACGACTACGACGATCACGACTACGACTACGATGATCACGACTATGACTACGACTACGACTATGACTACGACTACGATTATGACTACGACGACCACGACCACGACCACGACTACGACTACGACCATGACCACGACCACGACCACGACCATGACTACGTACCACTACCACTACCACTACCACGACTACGACCACGACTACTACTACGACCACGACCACGACTACTACTACGACCACCACATCTACCACTACCACGACTACGACCACTATAATAAACAAGAAAAGAAGGGGAAAATAACTACTACTACTACTACGACTACTACTACAATAAACAAGAAAAGAAGAAAAAACTACTACTAATACTACTACTACAAAAAATAAGAAAACTAAACAACAATAAACAAGAAAAGAAAAAAACTACTACTACTACTACTACCACTACTATTACCACTACTACTACCACTACTACAAAAAAAAAAAAAATTTCCTTTTCTCTCTTCCTCTCCCTCTCTCATTCCCTCACCCTCTCTCTCTCTTTCTCTCTTTCCCTATCAGCTTTAATGTTTTTTCTCTCTTTTTCTCTCTCCTCTCCCTCTCTTATTTCCTTTTCTCTCTTTCTCTCCCTCTCTCATTTCCTCTCCCTCCCTCACCCTCTTCCTCTCTTTCTCTCTTTCCCTATTATGTTTAGTGTTTTTTCTCTCTCCTCTCCCTCTCATTTCCTTTTCTCTCTTCCTCTCCCTCTCTCATTTCCTCTCCCTGCCTCACCTTCTCCCTCTCTTTCTCTCTTTCCCTATTAGGTTTAATATTTTTTCTCTCTCCTCTCCCTCTTTTTTTCTCTCTCCTCCCCTCTCTCATTTCCTTTTCTCTCTTTCTCTCCCTCCCTCGTTTCCTCTCCCTCCCTCACCCTCTCCCTCTCTTTCTCTCTTTCCCTATTAGGTATATGGATTTTTTCTCTCTCCTCTCCCTCTCTCATTTTTTCTCTCTCCTCTCCCTCTCATTTCCTTTTCTCTCTTTCTCTCCCTCTCTCGTATACGCTCCCTCCCTCACCCTCTCCCTCTCTTTCTATCTTTCCCTATCAGGTTTAATGTTTTTTCTCTATTTTTCTCTCTCCTCTTCCTCTCTCATTTTTTTTCCTCTTTCGCTCATTTTTTATCCCTCTCTCATTTTTTTTCTCTCTTTCTCTTATTTTTTTCTCTCTTTCTCTCCCTCTCTCATTTCCTCTCCCTCCCTCACCATCACCCTCTCCCTCTCTTTCTTTCTTTCCCTATTATGTTTAACATATTTTCTCTCTTTTTCTCTCTTCTCTCCTTCTCTCATTTTTTCTCTCTCCTCTCCCTCTCTCATTTCCTTTTGCTCTCTTCCTCTCCCTCTCTCATTTCTTCTCCCTCCCTCACCCTCTCCCTCTCTTTCTCTCTTTCCCTATTATGTTTAGTGTTTTTTCTCTCTTTTTCTCTCTCCTCTCCCTCTCTCATTTCTCCCTCTCTCTCTCATTCTTTCTTTCATTTTTTCTCTTCCTCTCCCTCTCTCATTTCCTCTCCCTCCCTCTCCCTCTCCCTCTCGTTCTCTCTCATTTGCTCTGCCTCTCTCAATACACACGAATTATACCAAAAACAAGTAAAAGAGATAGAGAAAACACAAAAGCAAAGCAAGAATAGACAATGCACTCACCGTAAAGGCTCGAAGATGGGTTTGGCAGCTCCTCTTCGCGACGGCGGCTCCTCTTCGCCCTCCGTACACCTCCTCCTCTTCTTCGCGAATGGCGGTAGTGGCGGTGAGAAGCCTTTTTTCTCCTTCTTTCTCTCTTTCTCTCCCTCTCAGTAAGATGCTCGCTCTCCCTCTCGCTCTCTCTTTTGTGAATGCACGAAAAATGATGCGCTCGGGTTTCGGCCCATGTTTTTTTCCTCTGGGTACCGTCGCTATTTGCGTTGCTATTAGCGTCACATTTGCGATGCAAATAGTGACGCCGCTATTTCACGTCGCTATACCCTTATATCCTTGTAGTGTTAGTCCAGGCTTTTGTTAAACCACAATGAAATTTAGAAAAATTTAAGGTACTTATTTAAGACCCCCAAAACATGGAACATAGTCTTCACTTATAAAAAAATATTTCATATTAAATGTCAAATGATGTAACAACATGAAAAGAAATTAATATTTTTTGCACATGTTCTCTATAGCAAAGTAGTAGTAATTCTAAAAAATATTTCATATATTAAATAACATTAATTGTAGCATACTTGATGGATGCTCAATGAAGATGTTGATCTCAAATATCTTCTATTTCAACCACCTCTACACACTAGAAAGCTCACCTCTAATTGTATATGCCCTACAGGACAATTTATGTTAATGTTTTAAATAGTTTACAACTCTCTATTTGTTAATCTTTCTCGGTTTCTTCTCCATGTAATCCTTTTATTTTCCTAAGGTCCTTAGCTCTCACACACACACACACACACACACACACACACACACACACACACACACACACACACACACACACACACACACACACACACACACACACACACACACACACACACACACACACACTCACTCACTCACTCACTCACTCACTCACTCACTCACTCTCTCTCTCACTCTCTCACTCTCTCTCTCTTTCTCTCTCTCTCTCTTCTAAAGAAAATAGAAGAATATAAAAAATGAAATGGAACTATAATCATTCATATATTTCTCTCTTTCCCTAAAGCAATCAAATCATAAATCTCATCTCTTTCTCTTTCTATTGCTCTATTGCATACAAATTTCATGATTAAGCATCTAAAATTGACAACAACAAAGTACATTGACATTTTCTATATTTCTCTTGAGTTTGGACACATATGCAAACTTTTCTAATCTCATCTATCCCACAAGAAATCTTAAAATCTATGTTTCTCATGCATATATGCTAAAACAAAAAACCCTATCTTGAAGCCATGGTCACTCTTAAAGACAGTGTGGAGGAGAAAGAGTGTTTAAACAAAAAACAAGATTTGCTTCCCCAAAAGTATTGGAGGGAATGAGCTCTTACTATACATTTTTAGTTGCTTTGCTGTCACTCACTCTTGATACATGTAGTCCTAAAAAATATACAAAGAAAAGAAAAGTTTCACACGTAAGGTAAATTTAAATCACACTAGTACTTTGCACGAGTATGTGCATTGCAATGTGCATCGATATTTATGTTGGTATATGCACCAACATATGTGATAGAAGAGTGGAATATTCATCAAAATTTTAAGCCACATTAGTATCTATGAATATACTAGTGATGTCACTGATGCAAATAGTAGTGAGTATATACGAAAATTCCTTTTTGCTCATTTTATGGGAAATTTTCATTGATATTTGCATGATTTGTTGTAGTGTTGAACACACATAATATGGAGGGGTTATATATAGTGGACTCATGAGATAATGAGATGAAATTGAAACCCTTGTTCTACATTCCATAATGTCATTTCCAAGAAAAGTCCATAACTTGTGGTGTTTAAATTTCTACCAAAGATTTGGAGCATATTTACAAATGTGAGTTTGTTAACTACTAGAAAACTACTAAGAAAATCCCAAGAGATATTCATGTGATTCTCACATAATCTAATTGGTCATTTAGTATATAGAAAGTAGAAGGTATCCTATCATAGTGCCTTTGAAATGATAATGTAGGAATAATTTGGACAAATAAGGGAATTATGGGTTACACTTGACTAGTTTTATCTCCCACCTAATTAAGGAGGATGTTTGATAAGTAGAGTTATAAGGTATGAAAATACATGAGAGAATATTTCATAAAACATGAAGGAATGTTTGTTGTCATTATGATTCAAAGAGCCTATTCATCTCATTATGATGTGAAAAAGTGAAAGTAAGATCCAAATTACTTGATAGTACTACCAATAGTAAGACACTGCGATGGGTATGCATTTTGGTTGGCCTATAAAATGTAGATTATTATGAGATCAACAACATGCAATATGTAATGTAGTATATCTAAGTATTCTATGCTTCGCATATGGTTGATAAGGAAGCTCTTACCTACTTTCAGTTGATATACGATCTCCGTGCCATCATGGAGGCCAATTGAGGGACTACGAATGTTAGAAGCTTTTTATTTCAATCTCATCCCATATATTACAAGACTTTCATGGTGATTTAATTAATTATGCAAGTGGCTTTGGCAAGTCCATAAACATTACAAAGTAGAATACATGGCTTAATCTATGGATTGCCTAGGTTAAAAGACACTTTAGAAAGCACTCGCATGTGAAAGGCATGAAGCGAATTACTTTTAATGTAAAGGAGTTTCATGGGTGGAGGGGGTGTGTGTAGGAGCTGTACTTCTTAACTATAGCCAACAAGCAAAGAAACTACTAAACACATAAAGAAAGGGATAGTGAACAAGATAATCAAATTATTGACAGAATACAAGATCATTGAGTCTTCTCTCTCTCTCTCTCTCTCTCTCTCTCTCTCTCTCTCTCTCTCTCTCTCTCTCTCTCTCTCTCTCTCTCTCTCTCTCTCTCTCTATCCTATCTTAAACATGTGCTTCTTGTAATATTAAGATTGAAATATTGTAGTATTTTCATATCCATGAAAGTCTACTAGACTAGAACACGTGGGAAGTTGCCCGCTATTTGTGTCGCAAATTTACTACACGCGTCGCTATTGTCGTCGCTATAAGCGTCGCAAATTCTCTGTAACCGTCGCTATATGCGTCGCTATATACGTCGCATTTGCGACGTATATAGCGACGCATATAGCGAGGATTCTATGGCGTCGTCAATAACGATGCTTTTTGCGATGACGGGGGCAGATTTTGTTGTTTGTATTTTCGTCGCTTTGAACGTCGCTATAAGGTCTATATCTTGTAGTGCATTATGTTTTTTGATCAAACTTATATCCCAAAACAAAAAGATATAAGGTATTTCTGTAACATTTTTGTCCTATTTCTAAACTCTAACACTTCCATATTAACATAACATTTTACCATTTATCTATAAATAAGAAATCATGAGTCACTTTTTTGTTTAACTTTGTTAATAATATAGCATGATGTGCATAGGACCTAAGTAAGATGAATGGATTATATAAGTAACCCAGAGATTGAAATGCAAACCCCTTCCTCTTTCTATTATCGCCTTAATATTATAGACCAGGAAACATTTTCAAAATGTTCTAGCTAGCTAAGAACATCTTCAGTTGAAAGTATTTGGTAAGGTTTTAGGTTGAATTTGGGATCTATTCTTGGTTGATGAGATTGGTCGTGAAATAGAAAATTTACTAATGTCTTTGTTGTATTGTTCATCTACAACATCAAGGAAGAGATTGTGTAAAACATTTACTCCAAACGATATTGAAGAGTTGGACAATGAGATTCTTGTGTGAACTCGAGATTTATGCTTGTATCTTCATAAGCTCGCGAGTTTGGGTGTGCATGAGGAGAGGTAGTATTACTCATGTTGGAGTTTTAAAGACAAGGTGAGAGAGTTTATGGCTACTTCTCTAATAAGGGAGAGAAATTTCTGTAGTACAAAAGGAAGAGAAGAAGGGGAAAAGAAATTATTGTTTATTGTTTGTTATTATTTGTAGAAAATCTATCGGTGGCTCTCTATCAATGTAGTTTAGCAAGAAGCCTTGAATAGACTCAGTAAGAACCCTTTAACAATTGGTTTGTTATGTTGTTATAAGAGACTACCGGTAATAGAGAAAAAAAAATTTGTGGCAGGGCAGCACATATAGCACTGTGTGCTGTATGAGAGCCATACAAAATAGTTTCTGCACTGCTGCATACAAAGCGTTTGCAAACAAAAAGAATGTGTACTGAAATCATAAAACTGATAGATGAAATAAATACATGATATCGTATAAAATGCGATTGGTACAATCATAAAACAATATCACTAATACATAGAAAATGTCTACATAGATCGGGCGACTAAAAACTAAAGGTATGTGAGCTCTAAGGATCCAAGGGCGAGCTACAAATCCTCGTCCCCCGAAAGCTCTTCCCGCTGCAAAGGAGCATTAAACGGATTCTGCAGAAAAAGAAACAACATATCAATCCACCATACAATAATGCATTCAAATATCTCATGGTAACTACGGACAAGAAAGATGAGTGATTTACTAGGCCGCCGCGTCTATACAATCGGTCGATCAATGATCTGAGACCGTGCCTCTCTGCATATCGAGTCTCAAGGCCTTGCGGATCGCGATTTGTAATGGAGTGCTACAAAGAAAACAAAATGCTAACTGTTAGAAACACGATTGTCAGTACAAAGAATATCTCAAAAAAACAAATAAGCAAAACAAAAGAGAAACTTACAAAGTCCTCCAAATATTTCCTGTGGCCGCCACTCCCAAGATGATGTACCGATCCGGCCTCGATTCGTGCCCTCGCCGCCTCCCGCTGCTGACTCCAATGTCCTGGCGAATTTGTAGCCTCCTCCCTCAGTCGGTGCCAGTCGTCTGCATCTAACCACTCGGGCTTTGGAGCCCCACTCTTGATTGCCTTACGTGCGTCGGATCGTCTATGTGACATGTATGCACGCATGCAATCCATCATCCAGCCCGTAGAGAATCTATCCACTGCGGCTGGCACCGGGAACTCCTCGTGCAAGGATGCTACTACGTACTCCTTGCTCCCCTCCGGTATGTTCCTCCAATGATCCAGGATGTTGTGCCGAAAAACTTGTTGGCACAACTCCCTCATGCGAGCCATCACCCTCCTCCCCTCATCATTCCATTTGGATGTGATTCCGAGTTTACCATTTTCAGCTCGTACCAGCTTGCAGCGTTCATACGTGCTGGAGGTCATCCAAGAAAACCTTCCCTGCATTAGGGCCAAAAACGCTTCAAAAATGGCACTTGTAAGAAAGTGATTAAGTTGCTAATTAGTTGAGGTTTAGGAAGAATAAAACCTCTAAATTTGGTTGTCCAGATGTGATTAATGAGAGAATATTTGGCTCATTGAAGAGGTCGGCCATTAATTGCCCTCATCTTTTAATCCAGGTCAGGGGTCACCTTTTCGGCCGTTTATTGTCTTGGAACTCGAGAGATTTTGTATTTTCGAGATTTTCGTACGAACTTCGCATTTGTTTGCTCCCGCGTTTTCTTTCTATATACTATTCTCTTTTACCATTCCTTTTGTTGCACTTGCTTCCTACCACTGTGAGATTCTTGCTCGGTTCATTTGCTAGAATGTCTAGCAATACTACTTCAAATAACACAGGTGCAAGCACACGTAAATACAAGCTATCTATTCAGCTAGATCCGACTTACACATCTTGGAGAAGTATACATCATCCAGTATTGATAGATGAGATTGAAGCCAACAGGTTGCGAACACAAGGAATGAAGCATATAGATTTGTGGGTGGATGGAAATATCTATCCCAGGGATCCTTCTACAGGTAAACCACCTCCTTTTTTGAATGTCCATGACTATATAAGATATGCTGGAGAAGGTTACAATGGAATGCTTGGCTACTGTATGAGGTTATACTCTGGATCTTACACATATATAGCTCAAGTGCACGAAATGAAAAAAGCACTAGAAACTACACAAACAAATATTTTAGAGTTGACAAGTCAGATTGATATTTTGAAAAATGTTAACAACTCATTGCAGGATAAGCTAACACGCTTGAGAGAAACTCCAGTAGGATTTAGAGAGAGAAAGAGACCATTAAAAAATATAACCAGCTTGTGTGAGAGAGCAAAGAAAAGGAGACTAAATCTTACAAAGAAATATGTCTCTAACATACTAGGCATAAATATTCGAGAGAATGAGGAAAGAATCAAACTTTTGAAGGAAACCATGAATAAGAAAGACATTTTGAGGATTCTTAAGTCACCAGAAAATGTGGATTTGAGAGGTCCAACTCTGAGAGAGTTAGTGAAGGATTTAAAAGGCACAGTGAAAGCAAATGAAATCGTAGAGACATGTGATACTGTGGGTATAAGTCGAAAAGGTTATCGTGCTATCTCTGGATTATGGTTTAAAAATCTTAAACGCAATAGGGTAACTATATTTGGATTGCCCCGAGCCCTTGCAGTTTCGACTGCAAGAATTTCCATGAATCGCAAGATTCCACATGTTTTTGGACATTACATTCACATCGAAAGGTCTATGTCCTATGAAAAACAAAAAAAACAGGCAATTTTTTATTACAATGAGTTTAACAATTTATGGGTTGATCTAAAAATGTATAAAATGTTGAGATATCGAGCTCCACTCGTGATACGCCAGGGTGACCGTTGTGTATTTATGTCACCGACTTGTCAGTTGCAGACGCGGTTGGTACACCGCCCATGAATAATAGCTACATGATAGCTATCCTTATCTACTCTAGTTCGTGGCTCAGTTAGTATGCCACCTTAGTTAGTTGAGTTTGGTTTGAGACCCATATATAGGGTTCTTCTATTTCTTTGTAAGGGAGTTCTTTTGGCTTACACAACTAAGAAGAGGAAAACTGTTTTCAGCCTCCACCCTTGTGTGTCTTCCCCCATTGTGCAAGCAAGAAAGCTACAAGTGAGACTCCTTCCTTCTCTCCCACAATCTTGACATGGTATTAGAGCATTGTTCGTGGTAAGGAGCTCAAGAAAGCAAGCCAAGCTCGCGGTGGTCTGGTAAGAGGAGCAATGTTGCTTTCATTTTTTGTTTTGGGAGCAGATCTCTGCAGGTAGCACAGCCGAAAATTGCAAGAGTGCATTGTCTCAGGTTGAGACGCCCTTCGCGTTAAAGCAAGAGGGCAGTATATGCTGCGGGGCCATTTCGGGGCCTGTTTTTTTGATTTGAGGCCATTTCGGGGCCTGTTTTGAAGGCGGAAGTTTTCTGCACGCACTCAGGAAAAGGCCCTGTTTTATGCTGTGCGACCACTGTTCTACAGGGCACGCACTCGGGAAAAGGCCCTGTTTTATGCTGTGCGACCACTGTTCTATAGGTCGGTGAAAAGTTACCACAGAGATTGCATCGTATGCTTGTGTGCAGAGACATTGGGAGTTACAGAATCATCCCTGTTGCCTGTTGATGCAAAATCGTCACTAGGAAGTGACTGTGTGGTCAAATACCACTTTCGCCAGTTTTGCAGATTTGCCCTTGTGAGGGTGAAGCTGTGTTTTTTGCAGTGACAGAATTTTTTACAGTATTCTGTAATGGCATCTGATTCTTTCTCACAGATTGTCACTGAAAAGCTTGACAAGAACAACTTCCAAGCATGGAAGTTTAGAATGACGAAAAGGATATTGGGAATTTGTTGTAGGAAATGAAGAAGAATCAGTTCTTCCTGATGTTCCCAATCAACAGCAAATGCAGGCATTTAAAGCATGGCATGAGAGAGCCAGGAAAGTTATGTACTGGCTGTCTATCAGTATTTCAGACTCTATGATTGTGCATATTCAGGATGCAAGTACGCCAAAGGAGGCATGGGATACTTTGTCAAAAATGCATAGTACAAATACTCAAGCCAGGAAAATGCAGCTCAAGCAAGAGTTGCATAATGTGCAAAGAGAAAATATGAGCATCAATGACTACCACATGAAGGTGAAGAAGATTGCAGATGCACTTGCTTCCATTGGGTCGCCAGTGGAAGATGATGATTTAGTTTCTGTGACCTTGAATGGTCTAGGAAAGGATTATGCACAGTTTCGAACATCCATTTCTGTCCGTGAAAGATTTCCTGATTTTGAGAGTTGATTGCTCTTCTAATTTCTGAGTAGCAGAGAAATGGTGGTGCATCTTCTTCAGGAGGAACTTCAAAAGAAGCTGTCTTCTACTCAAATGCTGGAAGAGGTAGAGACAGAGGTAGAGAAGGCCGATTTGGAGGCCGTGGTAGAAATCAGAATATGCAGCAAACTCAAGAGAACCAGTCCTATGGAGGAGGACGTGGTAACTCTAGAGGCAGGGGGAGCCAAAGAGGTCGTGGTGGATGGCAAAGAGGTCAAAATGCAAACAATAATGTTGAATGCTACTACTGTGGTAAAATGGGTCATATGGCTAAAGACTGCTATAAAAAGCAGAATGACATCATGAATGGAAAACTGCAACAAGGGAATTATGCATCTTCTAGTAGACAGGGTGATAACAGAAATGAGCATTTGTTCATGGTGCAGCACATGAACAATTCTGTGATAAGTGCAGAAGAAAGCAATGATGTATGGTATGTTGACTCAGGTGCATCAAACCACATGACAGGTCATGCAGAATGGATGGAGGATGCAAGGAAAATGGAAAAACCAGGATTTGTGGAGACTGGTGATGATACTGCACATCCTATTGTGCAGATTGGAAAAATTCCCTTGTCTATGCAGGATGGGAAAAAGAAATACCTGTCCGATGTATTTCATGTCCCGAATATCACCAAGAATCTGGTTTCTGTTGGTCAAATGGTTGAGCAGGGCTTGCAGGTCAGATTTAATCCTCATGGATGCTTTGTTGAGGATTTGAAAAATAAAGGTCGCTTGATAGCAAAAGGAAAGAAGAAGGGCAGAATGTTTACGTTGGATGCAGACATGTCTGAATTGAGTGCAGCAATGTTTGCACATGGGACCGGTGTAGTTGCAGATATTGATATCTGGCATAAACGCATTGGTCATGTTAATGTACAGCGACTTAAATCAATGCAGGCCCAAAATATTGTTGTAGGATTGCCAAAATTCAAGGTTGCAGAAATTCATAAGGTATGTGAAGCCTGTCAGTTTGGAAAACAGGCAAGGAAACCATTTCCTAGACATGTTCAAGAGAGTAAGAAGCCATTGGAATTAATCCACTCTGATGTGTGGACTACTAAAGCTGTATCTCTTGGAGGCTATCATTATTTTGTCACTTTTATTGATGACTATAGCAGAAAAGTTTGGGTGTATTTTATGAAAAAGAAAAGTGAAGTTTTTGGGCATTTCAAAACTCTTAAAGCTATGGTTGAAAAAGAAACAGGCCTGCAAATAAAATGCCTAAGGTCAGATGGAGGGGGAGAGTACCTCTCAAATGAGTTTGCAAGGTTCCTGCAGGAGCATGGCATAAAGCAGCAATATTCATGCAGTCATACCCCACAACAAAATGGAATTGCAGAAAGGAAAAACAGGCATATTGGAGAGGTATCTCGTGCCATGCTCAATGAAAAAGACCTGCCAGATTTTTATTGGGCTGAAGCAGTTGCTACAGCAGTCTATATAATGAACAGGACTCCCACTGCAGCAATACATGGGGTGACTCCAGAGGAGAGGTATACTGGTAGGAAACCAGATATTTCTCATTTGAAAATTTTTGGTTGCATTGCCTATGTACATGTGCCAGATGAGTTGAGATCGAAGTTGGATCCAAAAGCTGAGAAGTGCATCTTTATTGGTTACTCTCTGCAGCAAAAAGAGGATAGATGTTATAACCCTTCTACTCGTAAGTTTACAGTGAGCAGAGATGTTGTTTTTTATGAGATGAGTAGCTGGTATAAACCAGTAAATGTGATTGATGATGTAGATGCACAAAATGGTAATGCTGCACAGAATTCACAGCAGCAGTCACAAGATATTAGTGGACCTGGAGCGTCCTCTAGCAGTGGTTCACATTCTTCACCATGGACAGGTAGATTGAGATCAGGAGAATCTTCTCAAAGCAATGCAGATAGTGGTATGCAGGTATCACGAAAAGGAAAAGAGAAGGTTGATCAGCCCATGTTTGATGTGAATGCAGGTAACTCTTATGTGGATGGTGAATCGAGTGGCTCAGAACAGAGCATTGATGATGAGTTGGGCATTCCTTCTATTATTACACCTGGAGTAAGGAAAACCAGGGATGTTTTGAGAGCACCTGGGAGTGAACCTACTTTGCGCAGGTCTACGAGAGCTAGGTATCCTGTGGATAGGCTGAAATATGATGGATTTACAGCCATTCACTATGCATATATGGTCAAAGTGATACATGAACCAGAACCCACTTCTTTTGAGCAAGCCATGGGAAAAGAAAAATGGGAGAAAGCCATGGATGAAGAAATGGATGCCTTGGAAGCAAATGCTACATGGGAATTGGTACATTTGCCTAAAGGTAAGAATGCAATTGGCTGTAAGTGGGTTTATAAAGTGAAGCACAATGCAGATGGTTCTGTGAACAGATACAAGGCAAGATTAGTAGTCAAGGGGTATGCACAAACATATGGCATTGACTATGAAGAAACATTCAGTCCGGTTGCAAGGATGGCAACCGTAAGAGCAGTCATTGCTATGGCTGCATCAAAGGAATGGTCTTTACATCAAATGGATGTAAAGAATGCCTTCTTGCATGGTGACTTGCAAGAAGAGGTCTATATGGAGCAGCCACCAGGTTATGTGCATGATGTTCATCCTGAGTTTGTTTGCAGGTTGAAGAAAGCCTTGTATGGCTTGAAGCAAGCACCTAGAGCATGGTCTGATAAGATAGGACAGTATCTTGTCACTATTGGCTTTCAGATTTCCAAGGCAGATTTCTCACTTTATGTGAGAAAAACAGAGAAAGGTATTATGCTACTTGTCATTTATGTTGATGATTTGATTATGACAGGTGACAGTGATGAAGATATCCTTCATGTGAAAATGCTATTGAAGCAGAAGTTTGAGATGAAGGATTTGGGAGAGCTGCGTTATTTCTTGGGCATTGAGGTGATTAGATCACCAAGTGGGATACAGCTCTTGCAGAGGCAGTATGGATTGGACATGCTGTCCAAATATGGGATGACAGGCTGTAAGCCTATTTCAGTTCCTTTGGAGCAGAATGTGAAGCTGAGCGCAGATGCAGGTGAGCTTCTGGAAGACCCTACTATGTACAGACGCATAGTAGGAAGTTTGATTTATATGACTATTACCAGGCCAGATTTGAGCTATGCTGTTGGATTGGTAAGTCAGTTTATGCAGGCTCCAAGGAAACCGCATTTGGATGCGGCTAGACGCATACTCAGGTATGTGAAGTCCACATTGCAGTATGGATTATTTTATGAGACTGGGGTTCAGATACAGTTGCATGGATACACTGATGCTGATTGGGCTGGTAGCATTTCTGATAGAAGATCTACCAGTGGATATGTGTTCTCTTTTGGGAGTGCTGCAATCACTTGGAGCAGCAAGAAACAGCCTACAGTTGCCTTGTCGAGCACAGAGGCTGAGTACAGGGGTGCAGCAATGGCTGCATGTGAGGTAGCTTGGTTGCATAAGCTACTTTATGATATCCATCAGCCTACAGATGGGCCGGTTGTCATTTATTGTGACAACATGAGCAGTATACATTTGGCAAATAACCCAGTCTATCATGCTAGAACAAAGCACATTGAGGTGCATTATCACTATGTGCGGGAGAGGGTTTTACTAGGTCTTATTGATCTAGTTTATGTCAGCACAGAGGATCAGGTGGCTGACATATTCACGAAGGCATTGGGCGCAGAGAAGCTGCGCAAGTTCAGAGACCTGCTTGGTGTGCAGGAATTGGGATTGAGCTCGAGGGGGAGTGTTGAGATATCGAGCTCCACTCGTGATACGCCAGGGTGACCGTTGTGTATTTATGTCACCGACTTGTTAGTTGCAGACGCGGTTGGTACACCGCCCATGAATAATAGCTACATGATAGCTATCCTTATCTACTCTAGTTCGTGGCTCAGTTAGTATGCCACCTTAGTTAGTTGAGTTTGGTTTGAGACCCATATATAGGGTTCTTCTATTTCTTTGTAAGGGAGTTCTTTTGGCTTACACAACTAAGAAGAGGAAAACTGTTTTCAGCCTCCACCCTTGTGTGTCTTCCCCCATTGTGCAAGCAAGAAAGCTACAAGTGAAACTCCTTCCTTCTCTCCCACAATCTTGACATAAAATCACAGTAGAAGAAAGTTATGGTGTTCTAAAGTTTGCCTTGAAGTTGGATGAAGCATAGATTCAAAAGGGACAGAAGATGGAAAGAATTAGCATTTGCCTCATGAACATGCCATTGGACCATGGCAATGGCGAGGGCAAAGCTCCATTGCATAAGATCCAATCCGAGATGGAGATTTGGTGGATTGGTGCAGCCCAGGTACCAATTGAAAATCATCAAACGTTGAAATGGTTGTTCAACCATACAGGTATTCCAAATATCATTAAGTCTCAAAGTGAAGGCGAAATGTTGGTAGTTTATGGGGTTGGTAAATTTAATGTGGAATGGCATATGAGTGCTGATTTGAAAACTATCAAATGTATGCTTGGAATATGTAATGGTGCAAATGCAAAATATCCTTGCATTTATTGCATGGAAAGTATTGGATCCAAAGATTGGAGTAGTTTGCGACCAGTAAGAAGAGCCCCAAATAGAGACTCTATAGATTTGAGTAAATTTAAAAACATAGAAGACATATGGGATCCCATTCTTTCCATCTCTCTTAAGAATGTTCATATTTGTACTTTGCATGCAGAGATTAGAATAATCGATAAGCTTCTCAGGTTGCATCTTGACTACGCATATTCCATTAAGCCATTATCTTTATCAGATGAGTGTATTGATAAATGCGAGGCATTGCTATCGAAAATGGGATTTCATGGGGGCCAAGTTCACTTGAGAAAGGATCCAATACTTTTAGGAAAAACAAGAGATATCTTGGCCGATGTCTCTATGGGAGGCTCAAAAGCTAGACGATTCTTAGGAAACCATTCAGGAAGGTAGGTGAATGCGGCTTGGGAGTGTTGGAGAGAGCTATGTGAGATCACAACAAATGTTGCAAGCACGCAGAGGCTTGCTTTCTTAGAATGGAGGTCTGGATACACCTTGATGTTTTTCTGAAACTCCTCAGGCAACATAAGACAACATATACATATGCGGAAGAGTTCAAAAGATCAATCACAAAGCTTGTTCAGGCGATAAAAGAGGCATGGGGAGAAAAAGATATCACTTTTTATCTGGTAAAGTAATAATTATTTAATATGGGCTTATTTTGATAGGTTTTTCAATTGGTATAAAATTTTTATTACTTTGTATTGCAGCATATTCTTCATATTCATGGACCTTTCTTTGTGGAGGAGCATGGCCCCTTAGCAACTTATAGCAACCAAGGCATGGAAAAATCCCACTATCAAGCACGCACAAGTTATTTTCGAAGCACAAGGCATGGGGGA
Organism: Lygodium microphyllum; assembly: GCF_053477565.2. Lineage (NCBI taxonomy): Eukaryota > Viridiplantae > Streptophyta > Polypodiopsida > Schizaeales > Lygodiaceae > Lygodium > Lygodium microphyllum. The sequence continues at coordinate 153,949,765 of NC_141139.1, read as the reverse complement.
GGAGTTACAAAAAGCAATGCTTTGGAGGAGCTATTCAACTGGTTTTTTCGACGACAACTTCAAAGAATGCAAATAAAAGACGACAATGACACATGAGCAATCGCACTTTTATATATAAGAAAGAATATATACAAAGCTAGTTTTCCAAAACTCTCACATTCTCTTCCTCCTCAAGAATCTTTCCTCTATATCGTAGAAATTTTTTTCTCTTGTAGCCAGCTATAGATTTTACATCAGTTCGGTCTGCAGCTAAGGCGTAGGATAAAAACGCCAAAAAGTATCCTGCTCTAGAAGCAGAGTAACCTGGACCGTAGCCAAAAATCCTAATTGCTGCAGTCTTTTCCAAAAACATTACTTTGTGGGCATTATATTGTAATCCTGAGCAACCTAGAAGCCTTGTAATAGCTTTAATACAGAGTATCGGCCATGCTGCATCCTCTAAGAAACTACTATGAAGTACAAAAAAGGAATCAGGGTCAATCCTAGCCAAGTAGTGGCCAAGTGCAATGTCTTTGGTGGTGTTACTAGTAGCTCTCGATCCTTTGCCACGCCCCAAGAAGTTATCTGTATCAGCAATCTCCAACTGCAAATAAAACCCATACTGAATGAGCATGAAATGTAAACCTACCAATGTGTAAAAGCAAATTCAAAATTATCTTACCACTTGATTTTCATCGTACTCCAATTTAAATGGATTCCGTAAATTAATTGATGATGCTGTCTCATTGGTGTTAGTCAATTCTTTAACATATTCAGGCTCCTCTCTTCCAAAATTGGAAATCGCGAGTTCGCTTTGAATGCGATCGAAGTCCTCATCAGTAATACTCAACTCTTTCTCAGCTTCTTTGGCCTTTTCAAAACAAAGAGAGAGGGCCTCACCAGCATCAATAAACTTATCATCTAGAGTTTCTTTATCAAGTTTCAGAATCTCTTCCTTTGATTCATTTTCTGTGTCAATTACCCCATTTGCAGCATCAGAAGCCTCTGCAATAATTGCAAGACAATAATCTTCCCTGAGATTAAAAAGTTTTTGAATATCTGACAGTAAAATGTACTCCTTGTCCTTGAAAGGTATACATGGTAGGGAAGGAACAATATGGTGAGAACTCTCATCAGGTTGAGGGTTTGTATCTCCTTGGCTCTCCTCAATGATAGTCTCAGCTTTAAAGTGAGCAACATCCAAATTCTCAGCAATAGAAGCCTCAAAATCTGTATCTACAACCTCCTCTGTTTCCTTTTCATCTACCAGATCATCTAACATGCAAAAGCTGGCAGACTTTGCTCCTTCCAACTGTTGCTCCTCAGCTTTCACAGGGTATTTGACAAGGCTGAAAACAATAAAAGCAGCAGATTTTCTCATCATCTTGCAGTTTTTGGAATGAGTGCAGCAAAATATGTCTCTTGAATAAAACCTCTCCAGAGAGTGGGCCCTGCACTTTTTAGTAAATACTGACTTTTCATTTCCTGTTGACCCAATGGGAACATGGACATATTCAATTGTGCCAACTTCAACAGAAGGACTTGCAAGATTTTCAAACTCCAAAAAGTCCTCCACAATATATTTTTCACAAGATTTCAGAACTTTGTCAAGTTCCCAATCAGGATTAAACACATTTTTCACAACTCCATAGAATGAGAGATCCATTCCATTCTAAAGCATAAAATCAAGTAGCCTCTCTGATGGAGTGATATCAGTGAGCTCTGATACTCCTTGACCTCTCACTACCGACGTTCGCTTCCCTGGAGATGTACTTGGCCTTCTCAAACTGGTGGTAGAGGATGGAGAGGAAAAAGAATCACATGTTGATGCCCTTGAGCCTTTTGAAAGCCTTCTTCTTTTACCAGTTCCTGGAGAAACCTTGGATCCTAGGAATTCTATGGGTTCAGACATGTTTACAACTTCTGCCGATACGGCGCGATAAGAGAGAAACGAATCAGACGGATAGGCCCCCTCGCGCCGTATCGGTGATTCCAGTAAGAAGCGCGAACGCCACAACGGTGGTCACACGAGCTTGGGCAGAATGAGCTTGAGAGGAGAGCTGAAAGAAAACTCTGCAGAACCTCAAAAACGACGCGAAGAGAGAAAAGCGAAGAAGGCAAACAGTCGCCCTCGCGCCATATTAGCAATACAAATGTTGCTCCCGAAAAACCGAAAAAAAACGTACAGATAAGGAACACACCCTTATGTAGGCACGGAATTATGCCACCTAGCAGTATCCGTTGGTTTCCGACACGTGGCAGTAGCCGTTGGCCAACACGTGGCCGATAACCACGTGGCAAAGAAGTGGACCGGTCGTTACTTGACACGTAGCACACGGACCATAAATGCAGATACGAGGCACAATCAGCGTCGGACACGTGTCCGACACGTATCATGATTGACGTGGGTATATAAGTGGTGATCTTTCCTACGTGTACACTTTTCATTTCTCGAGCTCTTCCCGCCTTGCTTGCTGATACGGTGCGATACAAGACTTGCGTCTTATCCGTTTCTTAACTCTCGCGTTGTATCGGTGGTCTTTCGGCTCGGTTCTTTATTCGCTAGTAAAAAAGAGGTGTGCCGATACGGAGCGAGGGCGTCCGAACGTTGTTCTCATTTCCTCCCCCGCCGTATCAGCAGTTTGGTCTCACCAATACGGACCAGGTCTATTGACATTCCGCTTTTCTCATTGCCATTACGAAGCGAGGGCGTCCATACGCTGTGTTCGTTTGCTCCATATCGCGCCGTATCAGCATTTCGGTCTCACCCTTGTGGCATTGCCAATACGAAGCGAGAGTGTCCATACGCAGTTGGTTTCCTCCATATCGCGCCGTATCAGCATTTTGGTGTCCAATACGGAGCGAGGGCGCTGTTCCATTGTGCTCGTTTTGTTCATATCGCGCCGTATCGGAATTGCTCATTTCGTCCCTTTTCGCGCCAATTAGCCTGTTTGATTTACTATTTCTGGAATTGTCCTTATTTTTGCATTTCTGGATGGCAAGGACAAAGCAAACTGCAAGAAGAGTGTATCTGGATGGGAAGGACAGTGGGGGTAAAAGAAAGTTAAAATTTGATGAATCTGAGGAAGAGCCCTCTTCCAAGTTTACTGAAGCTGGTCTATCACAGGCCCCAGAGCATTTTACAACAGAAATCCCCCCTACACCTGGTGTTGGCCTTACATATTCTATAAATGTTTCTTCTCCTGAAGTTGAGGAAGCAAAGGGTGATTCTTGCCCTGTGAAAGACTCATTCCCTACAATGGCACCTGAGGCTACATCTGCTGAAGCCACTGAACCTCCCAAGCCACAAAAGAGAAAGAGGAAGTCCAGGTTCTTCTATATGTAGAGATGCTTCAGTGAGATAAGGAAAGCCCAGAGAGCAACACAACATGTCATTCCAAAAGCTGCTTTTATAAGGGTCATTAAAGAGATCTCTGATAGATTGTCTCAAGTGGCAACTGTCTCTGGTCTAAATAAGAAGTGGCAACTCTCAGCCATTCTTGCCCTGCAAGAGGCCGCAGAAGATTTTGTTATTGATTTCATGAACGACGCTTACATTGCTGCCGCCCATGCTCATAGGATCACCCTTATGAATAAAGATTTCAGCATCATCAGCAGAGTCAGGTATAGGTTTGACAAAGTGCTGAGGCCCTTGCCTTCCAATGATCAAAAAGCCTTTGAAATCCTTAACATTCCCCCAAAATTGTCCAGGAAAGAGAAAAAGCTAAATGTTGAGGATGTTACTCACCTTTACCCTACAAGGGGTGCCACCCAGCAGGAGGCTTTCTTGAGTGAAAAAAATCAGGAGGTGCTTGAAACTGAAGACAATGTTTACAAGAGGAAAGCCGCATTACTTGCTCCCGTCAACAGCGAGAGGATGGGCAAAGTGTATGGGCAGATTCTTGTGAATGTCTCTACGGAACCTGAGGAGGAATATCTTAGTATATCTCCCGAGGACAAGCCCATGTTGGAAAAAAGGGATGTCCAACTATCTGACTCCGTGGTTTTTTGTTGCATAAGGTAAGGTTTATATATTTTTTTTTGCGTAAGTTAAGTCTTTTAGGTTCAAGTATATTTTGGATGAAATTTGTATTGAATAGCTTTTGCTATTGTCTGCAGGGCATTGGTCTCCTCGCTCACTCTCGATATCCAAAGAACCATATACATTGTTGATCCACTTCTCTCTGTGGAACTTTTTGCAAAATCTGGTTCTAATATTTCACCATTTTTTCGTAGCTTCGATAGTGTGACAAATTACCACATCTTTTTCCCTTATGTAGAAAGGTATTTTTCTTTTTCTATAGAGGAAAATTTATATTCATTTGCTTTCACCCTTCTACTCACCTCTTTTATGAATTTGCAGAGGGCATTGGAGTCTCATCTACATTAATTGTCTTTCAAGGGAAATTATCTTTATGAATTCTCTCAGCGGTGTTCATGGTCAAGCAGGAATGTATGTTGAAAGAAAATTACTTGCTCTGATTTTATTTATAAAGAATATTTTGAACTTACAAAGCTTCCTTTTGCAGTGCTGGTAGACTCGTTTCTACATTTTTGGATACAACATACGAGGATCTTGCTAATCCTCAAAGGCCCTATACTTTTCTTCTACAAGAAGTTCCATTGCAAAGCGATGCGCATTCTTGTGGATGGAGAGTAATCTCAAACATTTGCAGAACAGTGGATTCAAAGTTGTTACAAATAGGAGGAGTGAATGTAAGTTAATTTCATTTGATGTTTATGCAACCCTTATCATGATTTCTTTTCACTAACTTATAACATTTATTCTTACAATGTAAGGACTATCCCGAATCATATGTTTGGTGGATAAGGGAGAGATGCATCGAGCTGATTCTGGACAAGGCAATCACACCGTATGATCCTAACTCCCCTCTTCCTCCCAAAACTTCAATGGCCAAGGGCACAAGCAAGGGAAAGGTCAAGGGAAAGGGTAAGGACAATGGCAATGGTAAAGGCAAGGGCAAAGGCAATGGGACCACTGCTGCAGAGTCTAAGAAAAAAGGAATGCCAATGCTCTCTCCTCTTAAATTTGATCCATCCCCTCTTAAGCCCCAAGAAAAGAGACTACCTGTAAAGGTGAAATTTTTTCAACAAACAAAGAAAGGCCCTGTGAGAAAAAATATCTTTGAAGAAATCGATAAAGAATGAAAATAGCAAACATAAGCATACACGAGCCTTATTATTTTGGCTTTGTACATTTTTATGCAATTTTTGTACCTCATTGTGTAATGAAAATTTTCACTTGTAAATCGAATGAAATGTACATTTTTTTTATACACATTCGAAAGGCAACTTGCTTCCTTATGAGTTCCCATTAAAAAATATCTTAAGGACAGTCTATTAAGATAAATTCCTGCCAAGTTTTCATTCTCAAGGCTCAAAACTCACAATTGTGGGAGACAAACAACTCGTACAAAAGAAAGAGTGCTCGGCTCTTTTACCAATTGTTACACCATTCACTTTGAACTTATATCTAGGGGATGTATTGTCTAGCAATTCCAAGGTATCCCTCACATCTTTCAGACTCCAATTGGAAGTAACATTCACCTTCTTTACTTCTTCATGTGGCAAAACGTGCACCGCAAGTTTATATGGTGTGTAGTCTGTATCGGAATCCAAGGGAACCCAAATACCCAATCTTAGTTTGTATCTCCTGTAATCAAAGCCCAAAGTAAGAGTTTGGCGAGGGATACTGTAAGCCAAAGCCAAGGATTGAGGGCATGCATTGCACCTCAAGATATCATCCTTATGATTGCACTCTCTAGATTTTCAATGCGTCCCTATAGTGTTGTCCAAATCCTCTTTCGAAAAGTTTCTACTTAGCCAGGATACCTTCGTTCTTTGTAAATTTGCTGTTTTGAAGCAAGCCACGAAGATATGGAGGGGTACAAACCATGATAAACGTATTCTTCTTGAGATCCTTCCAGCTGTCATGGACTTTTTAATATCCTGAGATATTTTGAATTTGAAACTCTGCACCGTTACCTTGTCAGGAATCTCCCAGTTTAGAGATGAAAGACTTGGCAATGGCAAATCTTCGATATTCCCATACCTATCCGCTTTAGAGGGAACCACATACTATGCATAATATATAAAAACCTTGCATTCACTATAAAAAGACACAGTTTGATCGGCATAAATAATGTCTACCAATACCTTATGAATGGCATGGAAAGTCCCACTTAGGCTTTCCACAGGTTGCCATTTAATACTTGTTGACGAAAGATATCTACAATGACGAACTGTTTGTTAGAACTTGCATAAATGGAAAAGAATTATATACGTTATTCAACTTATAACTTACAATGTGTTTGTTGGGGAACACGTTCGTTTGGAGGCAGGTGCATATCCTTGGCCATGTAAACATGTTGCACCTTGACAAACCAGCCTTCGGGCATAATTTTGAAGGCGATGATACGCCCCTTCCAGTGATGTTTTATATCTTCTCGTTTTCTTCTTTTCACCTTATGAGAGCCCTTGCAAGAAGGCAGCATGGTAACCCAATCGTTTACAGCAAAGGTTTTGGGCTCAAAATTTCCATCTACTCCCTGGCTATAGACTGTGCAAGAGTGTATTAAACGAGAAGGGCGCCTGGAGGAAGCCATGAAAAGAAAGAAAGCGCAGAGAAAGAAGCTCAAAGAGGGGTGAATGAACTAAAAAGTAGCGCCAAGAACCCAAATGAGTATGTATTGGGCGCCAAAAACAATATTGAAAGATCTCCCGACTTTCAAAAAACTCATTATTAATTTCATCACATCTCTGTCACGTATTTTGTCAGATTTGTAAGTAAATAACGTCTTTGGGACTCCAAAACATGTCAGACTTTAGGGGTTTTGGCTAAAAAAGAAGAGAGAATCACGAAATGGACTCCACTATCTCTAAAAAAGAGGAGACAAGAATACCATATTCTTGCACACGTGGCGAACTCTCTTTGGCCCTTTCCTTAATCCCGTGATTAACAAAAGTGCATTTTTTGAAGCGTTTTTTGCCCTAATGGAGTTCATGATCCTCCGGCAAGAAAGCGGCGTGTCCTTGATATACCATCTTCTTCATGGTTCATGACCTTCGGGAGTCTAACTGTGGCCCACACAATGGACATGCATGATAACCTGAGGTAACGAGACCTGCAAGGCGATCCACGACCTAGTGAATGCTTGATTGAATGAAATAAAATATAGATAGTACCAGCGAGAACAAAGGTCTGCTCACCTGAGCACTCTCCCAATCCCGGAAAGTCATGCATCGTCCACATGAGAATGGCTCGAATGTTGGCTGACCGCCGACCATCGCGCCTGCTCATATCTTGCACCGTGACCCCCTCCTCCCACAAAATCTTAAGCTCATCGAGTAGTGGACGAAGATACACGTCCATATTTTGTACTTTGTAGCGGCCCGGGACGAGCAAGCTAAGGATGAGATGTCCTTTCTTCGTAGAAAGCCATGGAGGAATGTTGTAGTTGACAAGCACTATAGGCCACACATTGTAAGAAGTCGAGCGCAGACCGAATGGGTTCACACCATCCATGGCGAGACCCAGCCGAAGATTCCTTGGCTCTCGCGCAAAGCCTGGGAAGGTAGAGTCAATGTGGCTCCATGCGCGCGAATCTACTGATTTTCGTTGCACTCCATCCGTGGACCTATTCTGCACATGCCACGTTGTCAAGCTTGCCATGGCAGACGTGCGAAACATGTGGTTTATGCGGGGGATGAGCGGAAAGTGTCTGAGGACTTTTTGAGAAACGGCGCTCTGGTTTCGGCCGCGCTTTTTTTCCCTACGGCATCGCTATTTGCGTCGCTATTTGCGTCACAAATGCGACGCAAATAGTGACGCAAATAGCGACGCCAGTTGCGACGCCAATAGCGACGCCGATATCCGCCGTCGCTAATCGGCGTCGCTAATTGCCCAATTCCTTGTAGTGATGTTTATGTATATGGGCTTTTTAAAAACTTTGAGCCTAAAAAGTTATGAGTATCCAAGTATCCCTTTAGAAAACTCCAAAAAATGGCTTTTGGATTAAAATTTTCATTGTATGTTTTCATTGGTATTAAGTAATGTATCCTTACAATATCATTTATTTTGACACCTTAAGGATTGTTATCAAAGTAGTAGTAAGTCTTCGAGTACTAATGACCATGACCTAATCAATAACACTTGAGGCCTAGACTTCACCAACAATTGAGCAACCTCAATGATTACAACATTAATAAAACCAAAAAACACATTAGGAGAAATATGGACTCTCTTTTTTGCCCCTTAAGGGGTTTCTCTCACCTCTCTCTCTCTAAAAAGAGATTCCAAAATAATATTATAAAAAGAGATCTTCTACAATCAAGAAAATCTCGTTTTTGTGTTTTCAATAGATTTCACCTATTATTTTATTCCCAAACTGCAGGATAAGGTCACTTTTTCTCAAAATCCTCATAACTAAAAAAATACAATTCTATTTTTTCTAAAAACGCAGCCAATCATTCTTTAATGCCCTCATGACTCTTTAATGCCCTCTTTAGTGCCCTCATGACTTTTCAATCATTCTCATTCTCGCTTCTTAAAAGGGCGGAAGTTAAAAAACGATATAAAATGACGTACACATCATATTTTAAGATTATTTTTTACCCAGAGACACCTTTTTGACTCAAGAGTTTCCTTGTAAATTTTCGTCTTTTTTGGACAAGTATATACCTATTTCTGGGCATTTTTTCATTCCCTCAGAAAGCTCTAGTTTTGTCCCAAATTTTGTGCATTCTTCTCTTTCCCTCCAGAATATGGTTTCTTGCATACGAGTTCTTCTGAAGCAGCATTGAGGAGTAGTTTTGATACCATTTGTTGAAATCAAAGAATCTCTATCTACAACACACTCTACCCTGCTACAAGCCATCTTCCTCTTCAGAAATATGCTGTAAGAAATCTCCGTCTTCAACAGTCTATACTACAAGCAATCCAGTGATAATGGAGGTATCTTTATTTTTTAAATCTTTGTGATGTTATTATTATTCACAGTTGTTGTTCAGTCCTTAAGCATCAATTCATAGAGAGAGAGAGAGAGAGAGAGAGAGAGAGAGAGAGAGAGAGAGAGAGAGAGAGAGAGAGAGAGGAGGGGAGAAGGGGGGGGACAGAGAGGACTGTGTGAGATGAACAAAGAAAATAAGTGATAGAGTGACAGATAGTAAATTAGGGTAGAAGATAAGATGATGTTATTGTTTTCCACTAGCCAAGCTTCAGTATGAATGTGTTTAGGGTTTCCTTGATGAATTTTTGTTGAGAGAGAGAGAGAGAGAGAAAGAGAGAGAGAGAGAGAGAGAATATTTTGGATAGAACAGAAGATAAGATTTGATGCTAATTAGAGGTAGATTAAAAGCCAAGATTACAGGCTGATTAGGGGTTGATTAGGGTCTATCAAGACTGAACGCAAGAGAAAGAGACAAGAACCAACTGGGTTTTAAAAAAAACACAGATATAGTGAATCAAAGGGGTGTAGTTCTGCTATTTGAATGTTAATCCAAGTTAACATTTGCATACTTTTTTTTTTGCAGAATGCAGGTGCAGGATGTACCAAGAGAAAGAGAGATATTCACTTTCAATTGGAGGATGAATATGCACCAATGTTCAAAAGAATTGTGGAAAGAGATGATGCAATAAGATGCAGGATGCAACAAGAAAGAAATGCAGGGAAAAAAAATGTGGACCTTTGGGTTGATGGGTGCATTTATCCACCCGATCCACTCACTCGAAGGCCACCACAATTTGAAGGGCTTACATCATTTGTAAAGTTTGCTTGTGAAGGCAATGAAGGATTGTATGGATACACATGCAGACTTGTCACACAAGGAATAGCAGGGGCTCATCAAACCTTGACAAATATGCAGACAAGATTACAAGGGAATATGCAGTCTTTGATGGAAAAGGATAGATTATTGGCTGAGAAGGATAGAGAGAACCAGAACCTACAACAAGCAATGTCTGTCATTGAAGATGCTATGCATGCTACACACGTGCAGAATATGGAGTTACAGTCTAAAGTCAATGACTTGGAGAAGGAGAATCAAAACATAGAGAGGAAGCTCACAAAAACTTTGGAGATTGGGCCCACTTTAAAAACCAAAGAGGCACGTCGGCGCATCCGATCCGTTAAACCAATTGGCCAATTAGCCAAAGGAAGTGGACAATATCATAGACGGATATATGCTCAATCTACTACAATGAGAAATATGTTTCCTCATGCAGAGAATGATACTATTGCCAAAGTCCTTAGCAAGAATATGGTAAAAAATGCATTGGAAAATCGTAAATTCAGGGACATTGTGGATGGTGTTGCTAGTGAACGTCTTAGGGATGTGAGCAACTTGTTTACTGCTACAGATGCTCAGGGATTATGTGACAAGGTGGGAATGAGTTCTGAGTCATATAGTATGCTCTATCAACAATTGGATACAGGTTTTAAGCAAGTCTTCAATACTAAGCGAGTAATGCCTCTGCCAAAACCATTTCACGTGAAGAAGGCTCGAAAACAACTAAATGAGAAAGTTTTAGAACTAATTGGTGAGCCTACGCATCTGGAACACACACACATATTGAAGTATGGTTCCAAAGAAGTTGCCTTTGTATTGAATGCATCCAACAACTTTGTATTGGATATATGTAGGGTTCAGATTGCTATGGTCAAGTTTTACAATATGTCTATGGAAGAATGTAGAGGCAAGCTTAAGTTTGTCCTCAAACTTGATGAGAGTGAGATTATCAAGGGGCAAAAACTTGAGCGTGTGAGTATAACACTTATGAATCGAGCATTGGATCCCAACATCGATGAAAAACATCCTTTATACTTCAGTGTACAATCGGAGAATGAAATATGGTGGCTTGCAGCATTTGAAGTACCAAAGGAGGACCATGAAGTACTTAAAGTTTTTTTTAACCTCACTAATATACCCAGTGTTATTCAACAGCAAAATAATGGAGCAGTTTTACATGTTGAGGGGTTTGGGGACTATCAAGTTGAATGGCATCTTGCAGGTGATTTAAAAACATTGAAGTGTATGTTTGGTTTATCAAATGCAGCAAATGCAAAATTTCCGTGCATATACTGCATGCAAACTAGGAAGAAAGGGAAAGATGGAAAGAAAGAATGGCTTGCCAAGGCAGGACAACAGGGTGCTCCGACACGTGATCAGAAAGTCATGAGAAATGGAATGCTAATTCCAGTGGATCCAAACTGGCGCCCTATTTTGGAAATACCACTAACAAGGGTTCACTTTTGCACATTGCATTGTTTGGTTAGAATAATTGAGAAGCTAGTATATGAATATATATGCTTTGCATACAAGATGCAGCCCGTGTCAGAATCTGATGCTACATGCAAGAAGGTAGAACAAGTCCTCTCTGAAGTTGGATTGCACGGAGGCCAAGTAGAAATAAAAAAGGACGAGAAAAAATCGGGGAAGAGTGGAAATGTTCCTTGTAAACCATGCTTTGGCGGACCCAAGGCTAGGAAGTTTTTATCTCCACCTCGAGATGAGGAAGGCAATATACTAGTAAAACAACCAGAGAAGTACGAAGCATGGAAAAAGTTGCACCTTGCTGTTTCAGATTGGAGCAATGGGGGACGAACGAGGATTGCGAAGGCAGAAGTGTGGATACACCTAGATAGATTAGCAGCTCTCTTACAGAAGTTGGGGTTTATGGATGGTGATGCCAATGCATTTAAAGAGACAGCTGCTAAATTTCATAAGTCCATGGTGGAGGCATGGACTACAAATAGCATAACACACTACATGGTCAGTATTATCACCATTGCAAAAAAAAATCATCATTTCGAATTACTTTGTGTTTCTAATCTCTTTTCTTGTGCAGCATATACTTGAAGCACATGGTCCATACTTTGCAGATCAAGGAAGTTTGGCAATATGGTCAACTCAAGGCATGGAAAGATCTCACTGGCAAGCTCGCTGTGCTTTTCAAAAGGCAACTGATCATGGAGGTGGCATCAATGATTCCAATTCTATGAGGCAATTATTCCAATGGTGGTATAGGAGACTAGAGATACGATACGAGGAAAAAGAAAAGAAGTCCAAAACATCTCAAGCAGAATCTATAAGTAGGGCAATATATGAAGTGAGAAAAGCAAGATATGAAAACAACACAGCTAGACAACGGCACGCAGAATGGTTGGCAACCCAAGAGAGAGATGGCAAAAAATGGAGACCTAGATAAAGATAATAATTTTGATGCATTTAGAGTCCACAAGAGAGCACAAGTCCCAAGGATATGACACATCAATACTCATATCTCTAACATGAGATGTCTTATAAATTTTCTTTAAAATTTCAAAGGTTTGTCACTATATTTTTCAAAGTCGATTTCGAACTTTGTTTTTTAATTATGAAAAGTCCATTTTGAAATCCTAAGACAAAGAAATGAAAATTCTAAACATTGGAACATTCATTGGCCTAGAGAGAGAGGGGGGCATGAGGGGGGTGTCAGGAGATAGAGAGAGGTAGGGATGGGGTGGAGAAATGAAATGAAATGATAAATTTAAAATTCATTTACACCACAGTAAGTTTGAAAGTTTCGTATTTAAGTCGTCTCTCCTTTCATTTTTTCCCATTGCTCTCCACTCTACCCTCCACCTTTAAAGTTTCACCTCATTTTACACATTTCACTTTTGAGTTCTGAGTTCTCTCTCCTAGAAGACATGGTACGCACCAAGCAAGCGGCCCGGAGATACCCCCCTGGAAATTCCATACGGCAGCCACGTCCTCCAGCTCCACCACCACCACCACCACGCCAGCATCGCAAGCGTCGATGGAAGCCAGGCACAGTGGCTCTTCACGAGATCCGCCACTACCAGAAGACCACTCACCTCCTGATACCGAAGGCTCCATTCCAAAAGTTGGTGCGGGAGATCATGGAGGGCATACTGATCATGAACAACAGGAACCAGTTTCCAAACACATCACGCGCGAAACAACCGGATCCCTGGACTGCCCAGGCCCTCCTCACACTACAAGAAGCTGCTGAAGCCTACCTCGTCGACTTATTTGGAGACTCAGTCTATGCAGCGGTGCATGCAAGGAGGGTCACTGTCACCGAGAGGGATCTGCGGATAGTCAGGTTCTTTCGGCGATGGAAAGATAGTCCTCGCGGAGGTCAGCAGGGATAGAGGTGTACAAACTCAAATGCACATGGAATGTAGCTTCTGAAGACATTTTGTAAAGCCTTGGTCGTAATGGACCCCATGTAAAATTATTATTAATACAAATACAAAGTTTTTGGCGCGTCTTATTTTTGTTTAGTCACTTGATATTTATTTTATTTACGTCGTTGAGTTATCGTTACATGCGTTCGAACAAATACATGTTGCGCACGAATTCGATAAAGCACTGTGTATTAAATTTAGGGTACGAATCGTGTTACGTATAAATTCGATAAATAAATGTAACATTCAAGTAAAAAAAAACAGTAAATGACACGTATCACAAACTACATTGCACGCGAATCCAACAAACATCAGTTTTCATTACTTGAAGAGAAGATTACAAAGTGCAGTACATCAGTGATGCGATATCAGTAGGCAATAAGTACATCTATTCTCTCCTAGGCTTCTTGGAGCTAGGCTCCCCATGGTCAGAGCTATTCTTGATCATAGGCAACAATACATTTTGCCCCAATAGTTCCTGTCTAATGACAGTGGGGTCTTCAACACCGGCAACCATGCCACGGGCCACCATGGAGAAAAGTGGGCCAGACCTAGTACTCGTGAATAAGTAGAGAAGCTTCGAACGTCGAAGCAACACTACTTTCTCCAGGCTGGAGTTGGTCGGGATGGTCTTGAAGGGCCCAGCCTTTGTTAGTGCCCTCAACTTCAAGAAGTTCTCTGCAAAAGCAGGGGAGCATGTCTTATGAAATACAATAATGTCGTTGACAAGCTGCCCAACATACTCCTTCAATGCCGAGTCTTGCACCCTTCCTTGGCTACCAGATCGGCCACCCTGCCTAGATGAAAACTCATCTATATAGACAATCTCCTGCAACACACAAGTTCAGTATCAGACTCACTATGCATGGAGTGTGCTGAAGATATATAAATCATATTCATATGAAACTTAACCAGTAGGGCCTCTAGGGCATCGGGAGCACACACATGTGTTTTTGTCGGGATCGGCCCCCCAGACGCGAGCCTCCGGCCAGGGCACTTCTGGGGGCCCGATCCCGACAAAAACACATGTGTGTGCTCCCGATGCCCTAGAGGCCCTACTGGTTAAGTTTCATATTAAACAGAGAACATTACCTTCTCTGCATCATCTATCTGCCGCTGTAATGGAGCATCTAGGTCTGCTCCTGCCACTGGGCTGCCCTCGTCTCTCTCCTGGGTAGGCACTGCATAGTCGGGTCGAGGACCAAAAAGGCTTTCCTGCAACCGCTCGAACTCCTCATCAGAGATCTGATACTGTGGCGCCGCATCCTCAATCTGCTCCTGGATGCTCACAATGGCAGAGATGTCATCGATGCTCGTGCCATCATAACGAGCCACCTCATCAACATGTGGTGGGGCATCCTGTAAATCAAAATCTATGAAATCACTAGGTGCATCACGCACCATGATACAGTATAGTTCTTCTTCCCTAAGCTCCAACAACTCTAGCACATCCTGCATGAGTAGATATTCCACCCCCTCGATGGTGATAGCATGGAGAGAAGAGAGGGGTGGCTCTTCGCTCGTGGGCATCTCATCAGGGCAGGGAGGTGGGTGCACAATGGCCAAGCTCTGTGCTGCCTCAACACTCAGATCGAGAGTGATCTCCTCAGGCTCCCTCTCAAAGTACTCTAATAGTGGCCGAGAGGGTGCGTCGATGTCCTCGTCACTGTCCTCTTGCACCTCAGTGCACATAACATATATGGCAAAGGCGGCATCCCTCTCAATGAGATCCATCGTGACGTGGTCCTGTGACGAGGTGGGCACTGCTCTAGCGCGGAGATGTTGCCCCACATGCACCAGGGCTCGAATTATCACCTTTGCATGGCTGGATCCGGCACACAAACTATACAAAAAATCCATGGGAACCCACCTGAGAGTGGAGTCGGGAATAGAGCAAGTGAGAGGGTTCACTGCATCACAAAACGATGCTAGTATACTAGAGTCAGGGTCTACAGCGGAAAGCGAGCTCTCTAGACTCAAGGTCACGCAAAACCTAGGGTATATCTGGTCCCCTATGTGCGCGTAGCATGTGGAACTGATCCATGCGGCGAAGGCGGGAGTGGTAGCCATGGCACACAAAGAGAGAAGGAATGAGAGCACAAGTGTAGGGAAGTGGAGAATGAAAGCGAAAATGAGTTTGGAGTTATAGCTTTTATGTGTCTAGGGTTTTAAATAAAGGTTCTTTATAAAGTTATTAATTCTAAAGTTTCAAATTAAAACTCTTACCTTAGTTTCTTTATTTCAGTACTTTAAAGTCACTGTTAAAATTACTCATACAGACAAACGCTTCGTTCTACATTATTATATCCTCGAATATGTTTGGGTCGCTGAGTATATTCAAGTCTAACGAGAGAAAATATATAATTTTTTAAAGAAAATAAATCTAAAAGGCCTTGAAATTCCCTTTGGATCCAATTTAATATTAAAATGTAATAAACGAGCAGCAGAGATGCGCTACAATATATCATTGTGCAAAGACAATATTCTCTAGATTATAGACCTCTAACCTGCAATTTAATTATGATTTTTAACTGCACGATTGAGTAATTACAGTATGTATTATCGCACGCTTGGATCACAGTAAACTAAAATTTAAAGTACTCAGAAGTTCAAAAAAGGTATGTATTCGCTCTTTATAAAGTTTTTTTACAAGGATTCCACTATCTCAAGGATATGTGGAGAAGCACATTGTTTACATGTCATGGATTGCTCACTACGAGTCCTGACTTTTCTATTATCTAACTTGAAATAGAAGTTGTAGAGGGGCTCACTAGACATTAATTGGATTTCTTGTCTCAGAAAATAAATGGGCCAATGACTCTCTGCACTGACTACGAAAGGATTATGACCACTCCACAAGATTACCACATCTACGAGCGCTATATGTGTGTCATCTCGGATATCTTGATCCAAGCTGATCCACTCCCCTCGCAAAAGTCGCCATCTTCTATATCGAAAGCGAACGCACAGAGTTTGTCTAGCAATGAAATACCTGTAATAAAAACAAAAATAATGGTAAGTGATCAATGCGACTAACATAACAATTCATCTAAGCGAGACCTATGTCAATTAAATCAAGGTATGCAAAGTAGTAAAAAAGTTTTACCTGAATGTAATATCAGATTGGTTGACCCTACACTCAATCGTCTCATCAAAATGTGTTCTTTTGACTTCCCAAGACTCACCCAATAGCTGACTCATCCATTCCTCGGATGGACACTTGCATTGATAAGTAATCTTTGTTTTCTTCAAAACATCACATGAACCAAACAAATGTGCAAACAATGAGAATGGAATAAACCAATTAAGATGCACATCTTTGGAGCCTGTGGTGGGTTTCATAGCACTATTGATGTCAGATTTTATCTTCGACTTGCAAGCTTCTGACAACTCCAAGCTACCAATGAACCATTCACCACTAGACAATGGCGGCAATGGGACATGCTGCAATCTCTGGCTTTCTACCACATACAATGAATTATAAAAAAAGATATTTTGAGTGGCAAGTTGACTTGTAGAGGTATTATCATAGATCAAAGAACCTATCTCTTCATGCCAAACATGTATCTTGCCGCTTAAACATTCCACATTCTGCCATTCATGCAAAGTCGATGGATATAGAGCTGCCAATCAAACAAGACTGAATTAGAATACTGCAAAGACTTTTAAAAACAACTCTGATACAAAAGAATAATCAATGATAAAATTTAACAACTTACTGTTTTGTTTATAATTTGCAATGTTGTTCTCGTCGTGTACAGAGATTTGTTTATGCGTATAAACATGTTGAATCAACACTTCTGTTACTGCACTTGTGCCATTAAACACTTTTCTGAACTCTAGAATTCTACCTTTCCAATGTTTGCTAGGGTTTGCAACATCCTTGCGCTTGACCTTGAAACTCCCTCGAGTACTTGGGTGCATCAAAATCCAATCCAACTTATAATACTTATCACAAATCCAATTACCGCCATTATCTTTCCTATTGAAGACCTCCACTGCAAGTATGCTACTGATATTTTTCCTCCATGAAGACATCTGTAGCAACCAAATACAAAAGTTACCTATTAACATGTGTATAATTTGCAAATGTTATCTCCAAATGAAATTAAATTTAAATGGATCAATTTAAAAAAGAAACATTGTACCTGTAATTTCTTTCACAAAGATCCCTAGATATGTTGAACAAGAAGTTGACTTATAGCAAGACCATTGTTCCTTCACTGACAGATTCCTGTAGTACAAAAACAAAAGAAATATTGGGTCAACACATACATATAACTTATATAGGCTTTGTCCAAATGCGTTGAAATTTAACCATGGAACAGTAGTAAAAAATGGCAATATACCTGTGGCTTTCTCTGCAAAAAATCCCAAAGATATTGTAGAAGTTGAGTTCTTAATAAATCATTGTTCTTCACCCTTGGAGATTCTTGGAGTAAAAAAACAAAGGAAAGCTCAGTATGCATGTAACTTGTATACATTTTGTCTAAACGAGATAAAATTTAACAGTGGAGCAACAAAAAAACAAGACAATATACCTGTAACTTTGTTTACAGAGAAACCCTAAGATGTTGAAGAAGAAGTTGAGTGTTCAAAATCCCAAAGATGTTGTAGAAGTTGAGTTCTTAATAAATCATTGTTCTTCACCCTCGGAGATTCTTGGAGTAAAAAAACAAAGGAAAGCTCAGTATGCATGTAACTTGTATACATTTTGTCTAAACGAGATAAAATTTAACAGTGGAGCAACAAAAAAACAAGACAATATACCTGTAACTTTGTTTACAGAGAAACCCTAAGATGTTGAAGAAGAAGTTGAGTGTTCAAAATCCCAAAGATGTTGTAGAAGTTGAGTTCTTAATAAATCATTGTTCTTCACCCTCGGAGATTCTTGGAGTAAAAAAACAAAGGAAATCTCAGTATGCATGTAACTTGTATACATTTTGTCTAAACGAGATAAAATTTAACAGTGGAGCAACAAAAAAACAAGACAATATACCTGTAACTTTGTTTACAGAGAAACCCTAAGATGTTGAAGAAGAAGTTGAGTATTCAAAATGTCACTATTATTGACTATAAGAGACTCCTAGAGCATCAAAACAAAAGAAATTACATGTCAGAGAATACACATAACTTGCACAGGTTTTCTCCAAACGAGATAAAACTTTACCATAGAACATCTATGAAAGAGAAAAATATACCTGTAGAGTTTTGTGAAGAGAATCTTAGGGCTTTGGTAAAACAAGCTCTGCTCTCATGAAACACATGAATCTCTCTCTGTGCTTGTGCAAAGCAAATGAAATTTTACAGGGTTACAGACATGGCAAGAAACAGTGAGGCTGTAAAATTTCGTCAGGAAAGAAGAAGCGGGGAAAGAGATATGACAAATTTGAGTTCCGCCTAAAAAAGAGGGGGAAACTGAAAAGGGGAGAAAAGAAAAGTCAAACATAAAAAATAAGAAAATGAAAATTCGAGGCACAAACTTCCAAGAAGTGACAGCTTTGTACTCCCCTTTTCCCTTATTTTATTGCTGAGGGAAGATTTGGTCCAAGATATGGCTAGAAGATTCATGTTACATGAATCTGGAATCCCAGCTCTCTCATTGGTTAGGCCTATATTTGTTTATTCACTCCTTAAGGGGCAAAAAAGAAAGTCCATATTTCTCCTAATGCATAGATATGGTATACACACTTATGTAGAAACTTTAATATAACTCATTTAATGTCTCTCGAGAACCTAGTCCATCATGTGACCTTGATCATCAAACTTTGCCTTGCAAAAGGCTTTGTTAGAAAGCTTCTAGATCACATAAAATAGCTCCTTGAAAGATGTTCTATATGGCCAATGCCCTACCTAATCTTTTCCTTGTATGCTAAAAAATGAGGTGTCACAAAATGCATCACTACAATTTGTCATTTCAATTAGATAAAATCATCACTTTTATTACCAACAATTTCATTGCTTAAGTACTCAATGCCACTTATACATGGTTTTGGACCTTGTTTTGGACCATCTAGTTCATAATCACACTCATAAGATTTCAATAAAGTCACATTTATAATACATCTATGGAATTAGTGATATAAATCAAAGATAATGTCTTTGTCATTATGCTTTAGAATATCCCTATATCTCCGTTACTATAGTTTTCTCCTTTTCTACGCTCAACCCTATCGAATCATACTAGTTGCATATTTATCAATTACATGTGATATGCTAATGGAAATTATGTCATAGCATTCTTCCAATGCACCCACAAAAGAAGGGTGAACATCCCATCTTACTTTCAACACGCAACCAATAGAGCTAACCACAAACTAAAATATGTCACCATGTTAATGCATGCTTAAAAGCCTATCCTGAAGTTTCAATATTACTAGTTTGTGGCAAGTCATGAACATGTTGAACCATGTATTATAGCTTGTAATGTTCATTGACTTGCCAAATCCCCTTGCATAGTTAGTTAAATAAACCATGAATGGCTTGTTTGTAAAGTTGCATCTTATAGGCCAACCAATCCATCACTTGGTCATATTCTTGTTTAGCCAAAATCTCAAACACCATGTACCTCTCTATTCCACAAAAATGCATGCACATGTCTCTCTCTTACCATTACCAATACCATGCAGTGGCTTGTATCTTACTTTTACTTTTTCACATCATAATGCTAAAAATAGACTCTTCATATTGTAATGACAAGGAATTACATTACTTTCTCCATGTTTTGCCAAATCCCCTCTCACTTATTCTCATACGTTATAGCTATACTTATCGAGCATCATCCTTACATATAAGACATAATTGGCCAACTACTATACCACATAATTCCCTTCTCTGTCCAAGTTATTTCTACATT
Source organism: Lygodium microphyllum (assembly GCF_053477565.2). Classification (NCBI taxonomy): domain Eukaryota; kingdom Viridiplantae; phylum Streptophyta; class Polypodiopsida; order Schizaeales; family Lygodiaceae; genus Lygodium; species Lygodium microphyllum. Next base: position 153,929,719 of record NC_141139.1, on the reverse strand, counting down.
ATCATTTTTAAGGTATTATGATAGCATACATTTTAGTTTATATACCTGAAGTGATTCATTAGATTATGGAAGTTTCACATGAATATATTTTGGGATTTTCTTACTAGTTTTGTAGTAGTAAATAAACTCAATTTTGCACAAGTGATCCTAAATTTTTGTAGACATTTAAAAACCACAAATTATCAACACATGCATTTGAAATCACATCATGGACTATAGACCAAGGGTTTTAATTCCATCTCATTGTCCAGCTCAAAGTGTTAATTACATTGGTCAATGCATGAATCAATCAACATCATGATTAGCCACATGATTTAAAGTGACTCATCTGTCTAGATTGGTCCCACAAACATTGATGTGGGGGGATTTCAAGTCTAGTCAACAATAGTTGGGGTCAATGAATAATGTTATTAAAATCCCCAAAGTTAATCTAGTTATTCAATGAGATTCTAAGAACATTTCCGTAGCATTAAATAGTTTTTATTATAAAAATAAAAAAAGGAAAATGGATCCTATCTCTCTCTCAAAATGTGTGAACCTTGGTAACACGATTCATCTTCAAAATGCTTAGCAACATAATATAACTTAAGCAATCTTGAGAGGATACATTTTGCATGGTATACAATATTACATACCATGGTGCAATTCAGAGAGGTCAAACATACAACTAAAAAGGTGCAATTCAAAACGAGATCAAACAAACTTTAAACACCAATGAATGAAACAATGAAACATAACTACTTGTACCTTCTATCCATTTAAGATCCTTAGAAGGGGATCCATTCACGTTGGATGTTCAAAGTAGTGACGGTAGTGGTGATAGAAGCATTGAGCTTTAGATATAACTGCAGCACAACCCTAGCATTCTAGATTTCTTTCCTTTGGAAACATTATCGTACTTTTGTGAGCCATTTCCTTTTTGTTACGATACACGATCTAGAAGATTGTCATTTATATCTGCTTGGACCCTGATCCCTGACTTTGATATGTGGAAATGACAAACACAATAGCGAACTCGCCCCTCGGGCCTGCCAGTCAAATGCAGAAAACGAAGGCGTGTCGCGATCGCTAAACATCACAACATTAAGAGGCTCGAGCCTTGGATGAGATGTGCGCGTTTGTTTTGTTTGATCAGTGCACATGCTGACTTAACTCCTCCCTCTACATCATAATTCAATTTAGCTATATGCTGTTTGAGGCGCGTTTATCAACGCTACGGCTCACCATCTGGCGCGCCACCATGAACCTCTACCCGCGCCACGTGTCGCAGCTCTGCACTGCTGCAGCCGTCTCTTGCAGACTCTGTCCCACCAACCTGGGCCTGGAGCGCAACGCTGCAGCTGGTGATGCTGCAGTGAAAGGCGGTGGCCCGTCGGAAGAAGCGTTTGGGATTCACGATGAAAGCACCGACATGCGGCTCGGTGTCACCTATTATCCCGTCTACCCCCAACCGCAGCTCACCCTCCGCCTCACTACTGTACCATCCTGCCCGGCCTTTTGAATAACATGATACTACGGTATGGTAAAATCTAACCTTCTTTAAATTTCCATCTAGAAACTGAATGTAGAGAGCACGCTTCGGCGCGCGCGCGCTCTCGAGTCAACTCCTTTTCATTTTCGTCCGAGTGGCAGGACGTCCGAGTGCGCACGCGCTGAGGGGTGTTATCGTCCGAGTGGAGGGACGTCCGAGTGTACACACTGAGAAACGTTCGAGTGCGCGGGACGTCCGAGTGCGATTTTTCTGTCCGAGTGCACACTGGTCCGAGATAACGTCCGAGTGCAGAGAGAAACGTCCGAGGGAGTGTGTGTCTGTGCTCTATCTCTCTCTCTGTGTGTCTGGGCTGCGTTGCGGTCTCTTCTGGATGCCTATGTTGCACATCTTCTATATCGAGTCGTCTCTCTCCTGTGAAACTCTATCGCGATGGACCGAGATATCAATATGCAGCACGTCGATTTAAACCCTAAAGCATTCTGGGCGTGGAACAACAATAAGCTTTGTAGGGGCATGGCCGGGTCACTATATAAATCTTTTGGGAACGTCATTGGCAACCCATTATTCAATGCTTTATCAGCTCAACAAAATCACCATGGCGTCTGGGGAAGGAGTCAAAGTGGAGGTTGAGGAGGCGAATGGGTCCTAGGAAATGGACCAATCAACATGGGAGGCCCTTCCGACCCACTGGGAAGAAGCGGTGAAGGCAACCCCTACCTCCAAAGGGAGAGCCTCAAAGAAGCTGAGAGGTCTGACAAACAAGCAGCTTCTGGAGGTCAGCAGAGCTTTCCTCAAAGAAGCGAACATTAGGCTGAAGGTGGAACACAAAAAGGGCAATCTGACACCAACGGCATCCCCAAAGTGGGCCAAACTCCCAATAACTCAGAAACAGACTCCACCACCACAGCAGGTAACAAAGTACCTCTGTTGGTTCCAGCAGGTGAGTTAAAAAAATGCAAATTGTCGTATCAATCTAGGGCTCTAATAGGATTATGTCATGGTGCCCGACCCCCAATGGAATTTCTAAGGACATGGGTACGAACCAACTGGGAACCAATTGGGGCTAAACCAATAGTCATGCATTATCTCCCCAATAGTTATTCCTTCTTCTTGTTTGAGAATGAACAAGCTGCCCTGACCATCTTGAGCTATGGGCAATGGATGCTCAAAAGCTCACCGTTATCTCTGTTCAAATAGGCCTCGGAATTCGCCCCTACAGGCCCAAAGCCTACTTGTATACCTGTGTGGGTAGAGTTTCCCAATCTCCCACTGAATTTGTATGCATTCCTTAAGATGTTATCATCCCCAATAGGCAGACTTCTGGGACAAAGACCGTACACGGACATCAATCATAGATGGCACCCCCAGTTGTTGATAGAAGTAGATCTCAATAAAAAAACTTGTAGAATATTTGCTAATCTCTGACTCGGAGGGAAATTTTATAAAGGACCAGCCAGTCCTCTATAAAAATCTTCCCAACGCATGTTTTAAATGTCTCAAAACAGGGCACTTCATTAGAAATTGCCCAGAATGGAAAAATAAGGAAAAGTGCTTTCAAACAGTAAATAGGAAGGGGAGAAACAAGAATCAGTCAGCCCATAAATACAGTAACCCAACTAAGAGTAAAAACAATAATGCCAATAGATTTTCAGCACTTCTAATGAATATAGAGGAGGAGCCCACTAGTACATTTGAGAAAGGAGAATCTAGTAAAGATAAGGATGGAAAACCCACGGAATCTGATAATGATGATGTGATTATTGAAGAGACTCAAATGAAGGCCAATGATGAAGGGAAAAATAGGGAGAACCCCATCATAGACCTCAACACTCAGGATGACACTGAATTGACTCAGGCTGAAGAGGAGGAGCTACCGGATGGGGGAGACATCCCCCTAAGTCCACCTTTAGGGGAAAACCCAAGAAAAGATGAAACTGGGGCACAAAACTCTAAAAGAAGATACTCTAGAGTAGGGCAGAGTGCTAGTAACCCATTTGGTCAGGGTAAAGAAGCTAGTAAGAAGGGAAAATCTAAAAAGAACTAGATTTACGATGATGATGGACCAACTGAAAATTATTTCTTATAACACAAAAGGGCTGATAGACCCTAAAAGGACATTAATCATCAGGGAATGGCTAAAAACTTATGCCATTGCCCCTGATATAATATGCCTACAACAGATTAAAGTTACTGAAGCCTCCCTACTTAAGAACTTAGATAGAGTATCAAGAGAACACATATGGTTCTCAACCAAACACACAAATAGGAGAGGGGGAGCATGCATAGGAATCTCATCAAAGCTGAATGACAAATTGCTCAAAGTCACTCATGATGATAATGGTAACTGGGCTGTAGTGCACTTCAAGGATAAAGATGAGTTTGCAATTGTGTCTCTTTATGCACCTAATTCCTCTATGGAGAGAGCTAGAGTTTGGGATACCTTACAGGTAATCAGCTGTCCCATCATTTTGGCTGGAGATTTCAACATGGTGGAAACCTCCAAAGATAGGTATTTGGAAAAAGGACATAGTATTTCAGGTAAGGAAAAAGATAAATGGTTAATTACTAAAGCATTTCATGGTCTTACTGATGTTACAGCAAGTTAAAAGTACAAGGATTAGTAGAGCAAGAAAATATGTTGAATGTCAAACACTTGAAATAAGGGTTGCCCAAGGGGAAACATACCTTCAGCCTTAGCTGCTAAGGGTTAAACATGAATTGAGGTTAGCTGAACAGAAAGAGGCCTCTAAAATTCAACTCTTTACTAGGCAATGGTGTTCTGGAAAGGCTGACAGACCCACCAAAGAAATGTTTCAGATCCTTAAAAAGAAAAAAGACAAAGACACAATCCCCCTGCTTAGAATGCCCAGAATAATGGGGAGAACCTCCTTATTGCCAAGGAGTTCTTCTCCAAAATGTTTAGTACTCCTAGGGAGAGCAATTTGGATGACATTGTAGCTAAAGCCAAGATAGCAAGGGTAAGGAAGAAGGTTGTACCTTCTTGCTTAGCTAGCATCCTAGAGGGGGACATCACAGAAATTGAACTAAAAGACACCTTTACTAAAAGTTTGGAGAGAGTCTCTCAAGTATGGGGCTTTGCCACATATTATAAATTAAGGAGTAGTAAAACTAATACATAAAAGAGATGAGAAGGAAAGCCTAACTAATTGGAGACCCATTACTTGCTTGATCTCAGCTTATAAAGTATTTGCAAAAACTCTAGCTAGAAGATTATCAATCCATCTAGATAAGTGGATCAGAAAGGAACAAAAAGGTTTTATAAAAGGAAGATTCATACTTGATGCTATCATTGCCCTTTGGGAAGGCATTGAGCATGCTCAGAGAGAAAACCAGGATTTTGTCTTCTTCAAAATTGATTTTGATAAGGCATATGACAGGTTAGAATGGAATTTCATACTACAGCCCCTTCAGGATATGGGACTTGGTAAGAGGTTTATTAAATTTGTTAGCACCCTGTTTGGCAATGCATCCACAAGGATTGCAGTCAATGGACAAATGACAGACTCTTTTCCTCTTAGAAGATCCATTAGGCAAGGTTGCCCCCTGGCTCCACTCCTGTTTGCCATTGCTGCAGACTCTCTAGGGTGGTTAATACAAGATGGAGTTGATAAAGCGAATATTCAAGGAATCAAACTTCCAAATAAAAAGGATATGGTACTTAATCAGTTTGCTGATGATACAAACAACACAGTCAACAAAGATCCTGTTTCCCTTGTTGCATTTTGGCAATGCCTACAAATTTTCTGTAGAGCTTCAGGGTCAGTCATAAATCCTCAAAAGACAGGAATTAAAACCCTGATAAGTCCCTCTCCCAGGTGGCTGATAGAAGCTGGTTGCAAAGAAATAGAATCTGGTAAAGTTTTCAGGTTGCTAGGTATTCCTATGGGCTTTGATGTGACTATGAGGCAAAGGTGGGACTGGGTGATAGATAAGATAAGCAAAAATTTTGAGAAATGGAAGGGCTGTCAGCTCAATATGGCAGGAAGAGTGCTTGTGCTGAAACACATTCTTATCCCTTCAACAATATATTTTCTTGCATGCTGGAAACCCTCAAAGACAGGGATGAAACAACTTGAGAGGTTGGGTAGAAATTTCTTATGGAGTGGGGATGGGGATAAATTCAAGATACCTAAAGTGTCTTGGAAGATATGTACAACAACCAAAAAGTTGGGAGAGCTTGGTCTTCCTAATCTTCATAGCCTGGTTGAAAAGCTAGCGGCTAAGTGGATTGCAAGAAGCCTGAACAGAGAGGAGGAAGATTGGATAAACCTTCTGCATGCCGCAACCAAACATTTCCAAGTGTCAATATGCTCCAAGTGGAAGGGACTTGATCCTCTAACAGTAGCAATAAGCCCTGTAAATATAAAAACCAAAAATTGTTCTCAACTAGTCAAAGGAATTTGGGAAGCCTGGTTCAAATACAAGGTTCTCCTTGGGCCTTCTTCCCAAATCAATCTCACACTCCTTTGGAGCTCCAGAGATTCTATCTGGTTCAGCTTCTTTCATGGAGCAATAGAAGACCAAGAGGCCAATCTGGCCTATGAACTATATAAAAAGGGGATTAAAACTTGGGGTGACATATGGGACTATAAAGACAAAAACTGGATTCAAGAGGAAAAGATGGGTGAACTGTTTAACCTCAAACAACATGAAATTGATTTTTTAAGGGGAAGAAAAATGTTATGGGACCAACATAGAGCAAAATGAATAAATCTCAACCAACAATTCAACCACAGAGGGGTGTGTTTGCAAGGAGACAAGTCACTACTTCCACTGCCTGATCTTAAGATAAACAATGCTCAACTATGCTACAAACTTAATGCTAGATGGCATATTAATTGGAATGTAGATCAATGGAACTACAAATTCAACAACCTGTGGTCTGCCTCTATTCAGCCTAAAATTTCTTGTCTGATGTGGTTGATCACGATGAAAGGCCTCTGGACCAATGAGAGGGCTCTGAAAGTTGGCATAGGAAATGGAATATGCCAAAGGTGTGGTATCCAGGTAGAATCTATCCCTCATTTGTTTCTTAATTGCTCTCAGAATACTAACATATTTTGTTTACTGTAGGTTTTAATCTTGAAGTGGCACCCCACTAAGATCACTTGGAAAGAATAATTGTCAGGGGAAATTTATGGTGTACCCCCCCGTCTGGAATTGGCTGAGAAGTCTCTATTTATGGAACATATGGATATGCAAGAATAAAATGGTATTTGAAAAGAAATTTGCTGATCCTCTCTAGGGTTTTAAGTCTGATTTGCTTTTGCAGGATGAAAATGAGGCAAAGAAGACCATTCAACAATGTAAAGACATCGAAAAAGAAGTTCAGGAGATGGAGGTGGCATCCATGATTGCAGAAATTTAAAAAAAGGCTGCAGAATAGAATCATGAAGAATGAAGAGAAGACACCTTCTCTAGGGACTGCAGTAATAGAACTAAGTTTAGGAAAATAGACGAAAAGCTAGCTCATGCTTTTTTGGACTTGTTCAATGATAAAGATATGGTCTTTTTGATCCAGGTTGCTCCCCTGTAATGGAGCCTGAACTACTACATATCTTGTAAATTTTCCTTTTAATATATACTTAAATCTTCCTACCAAAAAAAAAAATCTAACCTTCTTTGGATAAGCCCCACTCTGATCCGGGCGGCCTCACCGTACTGTCCTGCCCGGCCTGCAGTTCAAGGACCGCGGCCGCTGGGTGACTGTTCAGCGGCTAGCCTATACCCTAAGGCTTGAGATCTTATGGTCAATGTGGGCGACCAAATCGAGGTGAGAAATATATATATATATATATATATATATATATATATATATATATATATATATATATATATATATATATATATATATCTCTCTCTCTCTCTCTCTCTCTCTCTCTCTCTCTCTCTCTCTCTCTCTCTCTCTCTCTCTCTCTCTCTCTAACTGATGACAGGGAATTATAGAATTATACCTAGGAAATGTAATTTCATATATGCAAATGTAGGGAAGGATTCTATAATTCCCTATACATACCTAGGAAATGTAATACATTTCTTATATGCAAATGTAGGCAAGGATAATTGGAGGCTCATGGAGAGAATTACCTACATTCTCAAAGAACTTCCTATGTAGGGAGATTTCGGAAAATTGAAGATTTGATTTAGATATCATGGAAATAATTAAGTTTTAGTTGGTAATATAGCGTATAGCACAATGTTAAAACTAGTATTTGCAAATGCTAATGTAGGGTTTATGTTGAGCTATCTCATTTTGCATGTTGCTAAAGGTACTCTAAGTGGACCTTCATATACATTAGAGGAAAAAGAGCATGGCTTCAATGTTGCATGTTTTTCATTTTTTCCTCAAACTCCATGGAAGTACAAGTATCCTAAATAGTTACCATTTTGCATATGTATTTTCACAACCAGCTCTAGAGTCTACATTTATCTTGCTCATATCTTAAACATGTACCGGCCTTGAGTCTAATAAACTCTCTTAGTATGCGTGACAATTTGTAGATGATTTGTTGTACTAGCTAGATATAATTTTGTATTGGAGGAATAGTGCGATTACACAAGCACAACCATTTCCAACTAGAACGTACGAAGTGTCCATTTGCTAGAGCATGTTTACATCTCACATGCCTGTAGCATCTCATTGATATTTACCTCGATATGCTTAGTACATGCATAATATATATGATTCTATACAATCGCCAGAAAAATTTGGCTATCACTGTAGGTAATGACAAGAGATGATAATTTAACACCAAGATTTGCCAAAAGATGTTGTAGCCACAACTTTGCAATAGCTGTAAAGGCTGCACTATACCAAGCCTCACAACATGTAGCAACTATGGGATGCTTCTTGTTGAACCAGATTAGGCATAAAATCATTGTCATTGCCTAATGTCATAGCATCCTACTGCCTAGTCACTATATCAAAGCAAATATGCATGATGAATGAAATGCATGCTTCACTGCTAACACAATATGAGTGAGTTTGGGAATCTCCCAATTCTCATTTTTTGAATACTAAAAAGGTGGCACCCGGATAACATGCCCATAAGTTTCTCAAAACCATATTATGTGACCTTCATTGGAAAGTGCTTGAAAAATGGAATCTATTGAGCTATAGAGTGCTCAATTTCGAGTTATAGTGTTCAAGTTATGACAAATCCAAATATTTGACCATGTGTCCCAAAATTATGGGAAATTCCCATATTCCCCAATATGGTGTTTCTTGCAAATGTTACATATTTAGTTTAGGTACGGCTCTCTCCCCTCAACCAACTAAGAACATGCTGTATACCAAGACAAATGTGGCATAAATACATTAGACAACTCACCAATTGGCACCATAGATTGGCATGAGAGTGTCAAAACTAGCTTACAATCCTCAAAGTGAAAATGGTATGTAAAAGCTATCCAATGTAGTTGAAGCAACACATCTAATGTCCCTGTAACATGAGAAAATTAGTAAAAACAATCATCTTAGATACCACTTTGAAAGGAAATTGCACACATGTGAGTGAGAAAGAAAGAAGAACAAAGAAAGATACATTGACATCTACTGAGGCCAAAGTCAACCGATGAGACATACCATGATGTAAAATGATGATCATCACTAAACATCAAAGTGTGATATAGTAAATTGTGATGAGTAATGGCAATATGCATTCCAAAGGGAGGCTAAAGTGGTATACATGAAAGGATATTGGGGGTACAATAGAGGGATAATTTGGGGGAGGGGGTGATATGTGAAGTTGTAGCGAGGGGTGGGGGCGGTATATGTGGAGTTGTATACAACTAGCTATGTAGCTAGGTATGAAGATATAGTAATCCCTAGTTTGACCTAATCAAAATCAGTGTCACATGGAGAAAGATTATTTCTAGCTAGAAGGTAGAAGTGTTCAAGAGGTTGGGTGAGAGGTGTGTTCTATATTATGTTGTGTATTTTATATGAAGTAGCTTGATCTTTATCAGGATGTACTAGGTGTTATGTTAGGGTGAGAGGTGTGTTCTATATTATGTTGTCTTGCCATAGGAACTTGGTTTCTTTTCTCCTACAATAATTTGATTTTTTCATTTTTTAAAATTATTTTTGTATTTTTCTTATACAGAAGGGTGTTTCCATCTTTTATTAAGAATAGGTGTTATGTTAAGGACTGAAGTCATTTTCTCCCATAGCAATGTTTACTTTTTATTTTTCTCTTTTCTTTCCAGTAGGGTTGCAATATCACTAGTTAGATCCATCATGACACATTTAGAGGACTAAAGAAGTGGACATGGAAATTATGATGGATGCTAGAGATGAGGAGATAAAAGAATTGTACCACACTGTCAAGATGAGTATGATGGATATATTTAGCACTCTTAAAATAATCAATTGATACTAAGAGAGAAAATGAATAGGATAAGTGATTGTCAAGATCCTAAGGGAGGGAAATATTTCTTCAACTAGTACCATGAATTAGGAAGAGATCTTTAGAGGCATCTATGGCTTGGAATTGGATAGACCCATTTGGATTCACTACCATTACTTGATAGGCACCTAGCCTAATGTTGTTGGAGCACCTCTGGGAAAATTGCCAAAGCAAGAACCACATGCGAAAACTAAACTATCATCCGTGAACTACTTATTCTAGATGAAGCTATTATGTTAGGCTTTGCATCATGCTTATGTGGCTCCCACGCAATATAAGATCATCCACTATATCTTGTTTAGACATTTCAGGGCATTGAAAGGACTCTTCATGTCCTATATCGTCCTTAATAGTAACTCACAAGGAGAGCAACTCCAGTTCCATTGGAAAATGACTTCTCTTCCATATACTAGTTGGAAAGGTATTTAACCTAATATAGATTTGTGGGAGATTTTGTATACCTAGAGGACCTATATAAGTCGATCATCCCAATCATAATGACCTACACGGGGCATTTGGATCTACGATAATAAGGCCTTATGGTAATAGCAAGAGGGATAATTTGTTTCAACAATATCACTTGAGAGCTTTAGCTTTACACCATTTTGTCACATAATTAGTGTGTATCACAATGTATCTCTTTTACTTCCCTGTAGTTGGAGGATCAATGGGCCTTGCAAAGTTGATGCCCCATTTTATGAATGAATAATAAAGGATGGATTATAGTACTATGGAAGGGGTTTTGGTTTGCTTTCCTATTGATTGGCAAGAGTGATAACACTTACCGTAATCATAAGCTTCATTATGTAGCATAAGCCACCAATATCTTGTAAGGAGAGCTTTTTAGCCTATTTCGTATCCTACAAAGTGTCCATCATATGGCTTATCATGGAATCCTTCAGTATGATCTCACTATCTCTTTTGTGACACATCAATCAAGCACTTTGTCCTTGTCTTTCTTATATAGTGTACCATTGAGTAGAGTGTAGGGGGACTAATTCTAATAGTGTTTTCTAATTTTCTCTACTTGAGAGTCTAGGAGGATATTTGTATATCACTAATAGGTTGCCAATATTTATGTTACATGGGATAATTATCTCATCTAGAAATAGAGAAACATTTTGAAGGTACAAATGATCCTTTTCATTATCTTCATGAGAGATCCATGATAGACAATCTATAAGTATATGAGAGTAGCAAGATTTTCTTACCACTTCCAAATCAATATCCTAGAAAGGATTAACCATCACATTACTTCTACTTTTACATCCACTTCATTCAAGAAAAAAGATACAACTTCATGATCCACGTAGAATTTGAAGTGGATTGTTAGAAGGTAGTGTTGTGATTTCTCCAACGTAAACCTGAAATAAGTACTTCAAATAAACCTAAAACCAAGTAATATTCAAGATGCACTAAGAGACTTTGCAATAGCCATAGCCAAGGTGGGCATAGCTTTCAATATTATTATCATATAAGAGAAATAAAGTGAATAAATAGTTAAAAGATAGCAAGATATTGACCTCTTGCTATGTGGAGCAATGGATAGACCACTTTGCTATGGTGGGAGGTCTAAATTGGGAGTCCTCACAATGGAAGTTTCATCAATATTTGAAGATTTGTGGACATGTTAATAACTAAAGCATTTTATACTAAACCTTAACTCTTTGCTTTATTATAAGCCTACTCAACCTAAAGAAGCTTCTTTATACCAACGAAGTCTCTTATGCCATTTGAAATTGGAATACTCTTCCCCTCTTTTCATAAAACTTTTTCATCATAGTGGTCACTTGCTCATCAATGAAATGGTACTCTTGGATGTCATAAATTCAATCTTTGTGTAGGGTAGAGATTGTAAGGCGAACATGCTCACATTCATGACAAATCATCTACTACAATGTTCTCTTTGCCTATCATGTATGAGATTTTTGAATCATAACCTTGGAGTGCTAAGAGGCACCTTCTTTGCTTTTGAGATAAATTAAGCTACAATATATATTAAGCACAAAATGATTATTTTTTAGCTTCAAATGGCTACCATATATTTAATGATGCCACTTTTTAATAGCATGAAGAATTGCAAGTATATTTTGCTCATACAAATGAACTTGATGCTCCTCATCAAGTGAACTACTTTCATAAGCAATGACTCTATGGATATTGCATGAAACAACCCCTATACCTCATTGTCATTAAGAACATTTGCGTATAGGTCAAAAAGACATAGAATGTTTAAGAAGTGGATCGGGAAAGAGAATAAGAGAAGAAGAAGAACATACTTATGATCTACAGACACTAATGAAAACCCTTATATTTAGGTTTTGCTTTAAGATACAACTGTCATCTTGTAGCTCATCCCAATGTAGGAAGAAACCATGCATACATTGTGAGCATCCATTCATTACTTGAACTAGCTTTACATACAAGAATGTTCTCTTCATCTGTCCCCCTGCATCATACTAATCTCAAGATCTTGTTGTTTAACCAAGTAGTAAGATAACACCATAGGTTCCATTTGCATCATGAAGCTTTCCATGAACATAGCCACAACATAGGATTCTCAAGACGGATCTCAATCCCTCAAACCTAAAAAATGTTAAAGTATCATGTCATGAAGGCAAGTTGATATATCATAAGCCTTTATCAAAGTCCAATTTATCTTAAATACACAAGTAGAAAACATATCAATAACTTTCCTTTGAAACATGGAAAGGCAACCACCCTTTATATTGCAATTCTTCTTCATGCTCCTTCCACAATTACAACCTCTCATCACAACACAAGCTAGATAGAGACTCCAACCACCACCCAATGAATCATTCCATCATGACTCCTCTTTATCTCCTTCCAAGTTTTCTGCTTAAAATTATGGATTTTAAGTCTCCAATTCAACTTTCTTATAAATATGTTATGTTAAATAGAGAACAAAGATCTGACTAACACTTGATCTGATGATCAAATTTTTCCAACTTTCCTACTTACAACATGGTACACTCATCTTTCACAATCACTCTCACATTATATTAGGCACACTAGCTGAACTTTGTGATGCACCTTGTAGTGAAAACATCCTCTTGATTCAATAAACTTCCCAGTTGGCCCACTCTTCCAACAAGCCTATCACCTTAATATTGTTCAAACTTGTGATCTAGACAATAGTAAGTTTGCATGAAGATCCTAATATTATCATATGAGAATTTAAGTTTGCATGGGTATCCTTAGGGTGAGTATGGGATCGTAATATTATCACATGAGGCTTTCAACTAGATAATAGATGTTGAAATAGATAATAGTAGACATATAAAATACAAGAATATTATCCTAATATTCCTATATTCTACATATACTAAAATATATTATCTTATGGTTTCATGCTTGGAACAACTTGACAAAATATTGATAATTGTGGTTCAAGCCATTGGTATCCCCATCCCAATCTTGGGGGGGTTCACTATAGATATTGTATGGTATCACGTGAGTGTAACGGAGGGGGTTTTTTGGAAGGGGGCACTTAAGTGTATACATTAGAGGTAGACCCCTCTTAATTCCTATATTGAACTTAAATTTAAGAAGGGGATAAAGAGAAAAAGGAAGGAGGGGGGTGCATTTGATCACCTCTCTCCATAGATTGGTTTCTCCATGGCATACAAAAGACCTTGACAAGGTTAAAACCCTAAACCCTCAAATAGTAGGGTTATTGAATTAATCATGGTGTGGGAGGGGGGGAAGTTGACACTCTCCCATGGTTTTGGTAGAGAGATTCAACTCCCCTTCTTCCAAAGAGAGCTTAGTGTCCGCTTGGTGTAGTCACTTTAAGTATAAAGGGGTTCGATTCCCCTACTCTCTCTTCTCATGTAGTAAAGAGGCATGGGCACTCAAAAATATTGTGACGCATACTTCGATGGTATCCAAGTTCCACTACATAAATCACTTTGTGATATGATCATTTTGATACTTTTAATTGCTTAGGATCATTCCAACTTTTAAAAATAAAGTTAGTATATGTCCTATGAAGACTTACATTTAAGAAAGGGGATACATAAAAACTCATACATGTATATATCTTATAAGCTTAAATAGGGGGATATATTAGTCTTACAAGCTTCATAAATAGGTTTTTTTTAGAAGTCCTTGCACGCAGGTGACATGTCTTCTTTACTATGAGTGAACCCCCTATGATCCCAATATGACTTCGCATCCTATGGGATGCCAAAAAACTCACTAGTGGGTGGGGATCCAATGATACTATAGGAGATAGATGTTTTTTATTACATAAGTCATTGAGAAGGAAAAGGGCCAAGTGACCCTATTATGTAGGATGACTTTAAGGCTGGGGGAAGCTTATCATGGTTCTAAGCTAATAATTTCCCTATTGTGTGTTATTGGCAGAAGTAGCATAATCACATACAACCCAATCTTATGGGGTTACAAGGTTGTATCGTAGGCTAGATAGTTGTTTTCTCTAGAGGGAGATGGATTTTATACTACTTCATGGAATGATGGTTTTATATATTATCTTTTATGCAATAAAATACTGTTTTCCAAAGTATTTGTCATGTGCTAAATGTTGTGTTAAAATGGATCCTATGTAACATGATACTAAAAGGAAGCTGCTCTTTTATGTTGCAAAAGTATGGTACCTTTGCTAATTAGATAAGTAAAATAAATCCCATCAACAAACATGAATGGCTTCAATCCCGATGACCAATCATCTATGGCTAGATGGACCTAATAATCTAGGTAGCTTTCCTAAACATTAGATAGAGCTAGTAGTACATGACCCTCCAAATTCAGTAGGATATATATGAGGCTAAACATCATTTTTGGGGGGACTAATGTGAGATGTTGCCTTATGGGTGAGGGGATCAACATCTAATTCTCTTCCACTTCTCACCCTCTTTGAACCAAGTCCAATATTAGCTCTAACACACTCTCACCTTTGGTTGAGTACAAAGTAATCTTTCTCAAGCAAGCATTACATTGCTATTACGGGTGATTTGCCAATGAAATAGAATCGAGATTTCCATGCTCAACTAAGTTTGAGGTTTTGGAGGGAAAATTGAGCAATGATCTATTAGATGGATATGAAAAGTGCCTCTTTGAATGGTTATTTGGCAGAGAAAGTCTATGTGGAGCAACCACCTAGCTTTTCGTTCACTAATGGGGCTAACAAGGTATTTCACCGAAATCTCTTTATGGGATGAAGCAAATGATGAGGTATTAGTACAGAGGATGAATGAGTTCTTACGGACTCATGGATATCATTCTACCCCCTATGATCCAAATCTCTATGTGCATACCACTAGCGTTGGGTGTAACAAGCAGGATACACAATGACTAGAGTTTAGACACCCCGTCACACTAACCGGGGTATTTAAGGTGTAAGAGCCCCAGATTAGGGCAACCAATTATTATCAAGATCATACTCGTCACCTTCATCTCCAGCTTCCATGGCTTTCTCCTCCCTTCTCTCTTTCTCTCTCTTCTTCTAGTCTTCTTTCTTCTTCTTCTTGCTCTCTTTTTCTCTCCTTAGCTCTTGTTCTCTCTCCTCTCAGTTTCTTTCATTACAAGTGGTATCAAAGCTTCAATCTTTGGTCCTCTTCTTCTTTCCCCTTTCTCTCTTTTCAAATCCCAAAAACCCTAGTTACTCAGCTTATAAGTACAGGTACAACAAGAAGGACTACTGTTACCTTCAGCTTTTTGGAGCAAGCAGGAGCTATGGCTGGAGACTCAGACACATCTATTGGAGGTAAAACGATTAAAATAGCAGGTTATCACTTCTTTTCATGAAAATTTTAAGGGTTCCAAGCCAAGTTTAGGGTCCTAGGAGCTGGAAGAGGGCAAAACCTCAGTTACTTTTTGCTCCAATCCCCTTTCTCTCTCCTCCCAGGCAAGCTCCCATAGCCATACAACAGAGAGAACTCCTCTTTTTCCCTGGAGCAGCCATGGGAGGGCAAAATTGAAGCCCCAGGAGCCTTCCCCACTTGCCCTTGACCACATGCCATACCCTTGAGAAGGGTCACAGGCCAGGAGAGACCCCAAGGAACAGCCCGCAATTTGCGGCGCATTTTGCGCTGATATTCCCTACTCCTCCTACCTCCCCCCCTGTGCCCCAGCCTTCCTTCCCTAATGCCCTCTTCCATTCCAGGCTCTAAATCAGCACACTGACCTCCTCCTCCTTATTACTCTTGCTCCTAGGATTCAGCCCACAAGGTGGACATCATTTAGATTGTTTGGAACAGTTTGGGGCAACCATGGATTCTTCAAGCTAAAGCATCTCTGACCCTGAGAGCTCATACCCCACAAGCCCTTCAGCCCATGAATGATTTCTTTTGCCCGAATGAAGATATTGAATTCAGCATGCATGGGAGCTTTGTGGGTAACCATGAAAGCTTCACTTGAAGCTTCCCATTATTGAAGCTCAAGCTCGGGGACAAGCACGGGAGCTTTCTTGATCAGCAGGACCATTCAAATGCTGAAGTATTCTTCCACGGATACCCAACCAACAACCGGACTTGATTAATGGAGCAATCGGGCACCATGACGGCTTATGCTTCAATGGTTGTCCCAAGAATTAAAGAGGTATGCAAATTTGATCTTAATCTCTCAATTTAGCCACTTGCTGAGCTTAATCCATTGTTGGAGAGATTTGAGATTGCATAGGTTTAATAGTTCAATCCTCTTCATGTGCATGCATCATACCTCTTCCTGAAATTTATTGCAATGGCTGACATTAACCCCCATTTGGTCTTGTGATCTTGGATGAGCCCCAAATGAATAATATCCTTTGTAAATTGGGTAAGTAGTGGCCAGTGAGTCACTGGACTACCAAGGTAACCCCTATCCCAACCTTTATCATTCCTTGCATCTCATGAAAAGGCCAAATGTCTTCTTTCCAATGCATTTCATGCTGATTGCGTAATAAAAATATCTGCCATGTATACTCTGGCTGAGAAAAAAGGGCGATTCTAGGTGAGGTAGTAAGACAAAAGAGAGGTGCCCTCCCTTGCCATTTAAGACCTTGAAGGGGTGCACAACCCGGCTCCCCAGGGGAAACTTTGCCGACCTTCCGTTGATCCGGAGCCCAATACTTGTATGCAGGTGCAGGTACTCCCATGAGCTCCACTCCCTTGTCCCAATGATCTCTCTTGGATACCCCACAATGCTAATGGCACCCATGTATGACACTTGAAGTACATGCAATCAAAGGAGATGTATGGCAGTGAACGTACGTATGCATTAATGGCAGAGCTGATGGGTATGCAATGATGCTTAGGATTATGCTCAGTATGCTCAAGATGCTATTGATGTGGCTGATCAGGCCCCTTGAACTATGCTCTATCCATGTAAGACCTTGGTACTAAGGGACAGGCAGTGTTTTTTGTCACAGTCCTGCAGGACTGTCACAAAAAACCCATTGTAAAAAATTCTATTCTGAATTTAGGGGTAAACCCTATAGCTCACCTCAATGAGGGATTTTTCCCCTCCGGTTTGAATCAAAAACATCCCCAATCGGAGCTACAATGTGAAAGTTATACCCATTTTTGTTCACTAGGGGCACTATGGACAGGATGCAGACTGCTCCAGGACAGGCCTAGTAAACCCATTACAAAAATGATGATCATTTTCTGTCACAAAGGTTAATAGCTCATCTTGAAGAGGACATTGTCCCCTCCGACTTGAGCCAAGAAACTCATCGATCGGAGTTTCCTACAAAGAGTTACGCCCCTTTTATTGATAGTAGGTCCTCTGGATTGCATCCAGATGGATAGCCAAAAAGGAAAAACAAAGGCCCAAGAGGACCTCCAAAGGGAGATTAGAGACTCCCGGACCTCCATGAATGAGGAACCAATCTCGGCGCAAGATTACCATGGTGACATAAAAGAGGAAATGCCTGAAATGGACCCGTATACCATTCTCAATCACACTCTCTGCCAACATGAGCTCTGTCATATGGAACGACACAATGATATGGTCACCGCCAAATGATGTCCAAGTTTGGTGAAGAGATCGAGCACATGGCTATCTCAAACTTGAAGACTCAACAGACCTTGGAGCAGCTCACTGCTCTTGTTGCTCAATTAGCGACCGCTTCATCCCAAGAGAAGACCAATGACTCTAGACGTCCTCCACATCAGGAACCGTCGCATGGTCCACAGGGTATACTTGGTGCTAAGGGAATTTCCCCTTCTACCTATGAGATCGGGGAACCCTCTCATATGCATGATGAGCCCCTATTTAATTCCCCTGTCCACCATGTCGGCAACATCCATTTGATGCCTTCTCCCACCTTGGGTCAGATTTCACCCGCTCTACCTACTAGGAGCCCCCATGCACCCCATATGAATCAGCCCCATCAAGGACAATATGGTACAAATGGCCAGCCTAGCAATCATGGACAACATGGTTATAATGGACAACATGGGCTTAATGCACCACAAGGGATGTATGGGTAGCAAGGCACGTATGGCTACCCTGGGTTACATGGATAGCAAGGATTTCATGGGCAGCATGGCCCTTATGATCTGCGTGACAAGATCATCCTAACAAAGTACAATGGGCAATCCCCCTCACCATCTAACTTGGAGGAATGGACGTCCAAGTTGGAGTCCTACTTCAATATCTACCCCCGCACTGATGATCAGAAAATACTTTTTGCCTCTCTCCACTTGGAAGGGTTTTCCCACACATGGTAGCGCTATATCAATCAAGAGAATCAAGAGTTCATTGATTGGGAAGATTTCAAAATGCATATGGTCCAAGTTTTTGTGTCCCTTGTGGAAAAAGAACGGTTGGCAAGATGATGGTATACTCTTGACCAACGTCACCTCACTGTACGTGAATACACAAATCAATTCATGAACTTGACCATGTATGTGGAGAGCATTAGTGACGATGCTAAATTGCACAAGTACATCTATGGGTTGGAACTCAGTCTATTGGCCGATGTCATGGCCCAAAAACCTACGACACTGTTTGATGCAATAGAATTGGCTGAGAGATGCAAGAAAGTACCGTAAGAATGAGCATTTTCAGCAAGGTGTTGGACCTCCCCGCATTCCTTCATGATCAGCCCCATACTGAGGTGGTTTTCGAGGCACTTATATGCCTAATAACACCCCCAAAGTACCCACTTACCCCGCCTTCTATGCAGAAAGAAAAATGGGCACTTTTGGGACAACATCGGTCTCTAATGGTGAAAATAGGTATGCTGAAAATAAACAGTCCACTACATCACCTTTCCATGGATCCAATAGTCAACGGTTCATCTCCTCAGATGTTGTGAAGGAATAGAAAGGAAAGGGCCTATGCTTTAAGTGTGAAGATAAGTACATTGTTGCCTCCAAATTTCTGTACAATACAGCTAAGGTCAAAGTTCATAGCATGTATTTCATGAAAGATTGGCACACTAAGGAGGATGACATGCCCATTGACCAGGCTGAGCCCACGGAGGATGTTGATCACGAGCAGTTCTATGACCTCGACGATGGGTTTCCCTTTGACCCGGGCGGTGCTCCACCACAGATACTTGATTTAACATCCCACCCACCTCCCACTTCCCTTTGCTCGATCTCCTTGGATACTTGGACGAGTTCTCGCAGCCCCAATACCCTTCGCATTCAAGGCAGTATCAATGGAAAGCATGTCTTTATCCTTGTAAATAGTGGAAGTACTCACAGTTTTGTCAATAAACCAGCCACCATTGATCGGTTGAAATGTACCCCTATGGCATTACACCACCCCTTGAAGGTCCAAGTAGCAAATGGAGAAGAAGAAGTCAACATACATGTATGTCCTACAGTTACCTTTTGCGTGGCTGAAAATTATGTGGCACTGGTTGATCTAATTGCCCTAGATATGGGCCCCATTGATATTATCTTGGGCTATGATTGGCTGAAACAATTGGGGAAATTTTCTATGGACTTCTCTCAGCTTTACATGGAGTTCATGATGCATGGACAGCCTATCCACCTAGAGGGAGTTCAAGATCATGCTGATTTTCAGCTCATTACAGCAAATAAACTCAAATGGGAGTTTAAGAAATGCTCACAAATCTTTGTTTTGCAATTAAATAAGGACAATTCTGATCATCCCTCTGCAGTATCTCATGATTCATCCTTGCAGGCCTTACTTGAGGAATGCAATGACTTATTTCAGATGCTACATCCCTCCCTCCCAAGAGACAAGTGGACCACCCACTTGACCTAGAGCCCCATTCCAAGTGGACCACCCACTTGACCTAGAGCCCCATTCCAAGCCAGTGAATAAATCTCCCTATAGACTCTTCAAGTGTGAGCGTGAAGAGGTTGCAAAGCAAATCAAGGAGTTGTTGGAGATGGGTTTCATTGAACCAAGTTCTTCCCCCTATGCATCCCCTATCCTCTTAGTAAAAAAGAAAGATGGCTCCTTTTGCATGTGCATTGACTACAAAGATTTGAACAAAATTACAGTGAAGAACCGCTACCCCATCCCCCAGATTGATGATTTGCTGGATGAGTTAAAAGGGGCATGCTTTTTCTTTAAGATTGACTTGCACTCTGGCTACCATCAGATTCGTATGCGGGCAGGAGATGAGGTCGAAATGGCCTTTAGGACTCATCGTGGACTTTATCATTTTCTTGTGATGCCTTTTGGGTTGACTAATGCCCCTGCCACCTTTCAAAGCCTCATGAACAAAATCCTAGAGCCCTTTCTGTTCAAGTTCGTGCTTGTTTTCTTTGATGACATCCTCATTTACAGCAAGTCATCTATGGAGCACTTGACACACGTTTGAAGGGTGTTTGACATTGGAGCCCCAAGAGGAACACCAAGGAAAAGGGGATTCTACTGCAAGAAAATCTATCTTGTAACATCAACAAGATTTTATTTTATTCTTTTGATGACCAAAACAAAGAAAACATCAATTCTTCACGCATCATCATAGTAGATATCTCCCACGGATTTGATAGAATCAATCATAATCTTCAACATCTTCATAAAATCCATCAATAGAACAATGAACATAAAATAATAAACCATTTTTGAATGGAAATCAATCACATAGTATTCATCTTCAATGTCTTCATAGTTCTCTCTCTCAATCTCTCATATTATACAGTTACACTGTTTTGATAAAATTGACTATCTCTGGCTCTCTCTCTCTCTCTCTCTCTCTCTCTCTCTCTCTCTCTCTCTCTCTCTCTCTCTCTCAATAGTACATCATTTTATCACTACAATACTCAATAATGACTCTCAATAACCCTTCTTAGGTCATGGATGCATCTCCCAAGAGATATGTCTGATGTGAAGAGACACCAGAGCCACTACAATGTCTCTTCATAGCTCACTATTGTCACTGTCACTCCAGTCTTCTCTTCAATCTTCAGGAGCTGCTTCTTCCATTTGTTTTAGCTCTTTTGAACTTAGATTCATCCTTTCCAAAAGTTAGAAAACTTTTCCAAAGTCACACATACATTCTACAGAATACTTACAGAAGATCTACAGAACAGAATAGAACAGAACAGAGACAGAACAGAGACAGAGCAGATACAGAAGGTTTACCGAGGGTTAAAGAATATCCTCATAACCCATACTAAAACCATTCCAAACTATCAAAAACTATTCAATAAGCTTTCAAAATATTTCAACCTTCATCAATCATCAATCCATGCTTCATACAGAAGAAAATTAGAACAAAACAGAAGTTATACAGAAGGTATCAGAACCAATCAGAACCTCAATAGAACCTATCAGAACATCTCATATCTCCACTAAGAATCATCATGAACTTCCAAAACCTAATCAATATCATCCAAAACACTCTGAAACACTTCCATTGGCAACCATACATAACTCTAAATCCATAAAAAATCAATCATTCAGACCTCAAAAACAACAAAAATCAGTCAAAAATTCAGTCTTTTTCCACTCTCAACATATCCCCACACTTAGAAAGGAAGCATCCTTGTGACCTAAGGAAAAGAAGAATATAAGTTCACTAAAGAGCTCAATTTTGATCTTCTGTAGTATCTTCAATAATCTCACCAAACCACGACCCCAACTTATCACCTGTATTTCTAGAAAAGAATACTACTAAGGGACAACTTCATTTTCCATTAACACGTCTAATAAACAATAAAAATTCATAACAAATTTGTAAAGGATATAAGAGGTTCTTCAGCTTTCCATCATAGGCTTGCCATCCACCATCACCATCAATAGTTGAAAAGAGAGCTCTTGAACAAATTATTCAACCAACATGAACTCGTCACATAAGATTATTACAACACACACACAAACACAACCATCTGAATGACACCTCCAAAAAGAGATATATATCATTAAGAATCATCCAAAATACATTGCAAAGGCATCAATGAAGGTGATCCCTTTTGAAGGCTTGGTGATTACAAAAATGATCCATGGAGACGGACTCATCCACAAATGTCTTGGGAGGATTTTGAAAGAACTAAACGCAGCACATCCTTTCTAGCAAAATAAGGTATCTGCTAGGTAGACATAGGGCATGAAAATATAGGGCATCCAACTGTTGGGAATCAATGTTCACATTGACATTCATATAAAGCTTTGAAATGGCCTTTTGATCATTATGGGAATGCATGTGGATATATGCTAAATACCAAGCAAAATGAGCTGTCAATCTCACTCAAGGATCTAGAGATTGTGAATATTGGTGAGAAAAATGGAGGTAATTCTGGTATGCTTGACTAGTAGTTGTCCAATCCCTTAGAATTAATAGTTAGTTAATCTGTGGTCCTATGAAAGAATTAGTTGAGCTCCATCCTCTTCTTCTTGGAATCTGTTGATCAAATCCATCGTACCCACTAATCAACTGAGGGGGTTGAGAAATAGAAGTGGCAAGAGATGAAATTGGAATAAGTAAAAGAGGATGAAGAGATGGGTAGGCAAAATCATAAAAGGAGGAATAAGCTAAAGAATGAGTGGATGAAAATTTAAGCAGATCAGTTAGGAAAGGTGTCAATTGATAAGCAGGAAAAGTAGAAGGTATATAAATAGATGGAGAAGAGCATGGTGGAGAAGGGGAAAAGACTCAATATTCAATGAAAGAACAATAGGTAAATATAGGAATTTGAGGAAAACCCTGAGGTTGGAAAAGGAGAGGTAAGTTAACTGCTGAGTTGGATTGATAAAGGAAAAAATAAGCATCATAGCGATGGGCCATTTGTTGATAGTACAATAGGATAGGAACAGAGGGACCTAAAATAGATAATCTATGGTAGGCATCAAAGAAAGATGAATCAAATGGATGATTTTTGGAAAGATAAGCTAGGAGATCCACCCTCAGTTGGTTAGTGCTTTGCACATAAGTAGAAGTTGTATTCTAACATTGGTTCAAGACCACAAAATCAATCATTGAAGTTGTATTCTGACGTTGGTTCAAGACCACAGAATCAATCATTGAATGCCATGAAGTGTTAGGACAAGTAGCCACTTTAGAAAAATAGCACTGGAACATGTCATCTATCCTCAACTCCAAATAGTTGACATATAAGATAGCTTGCAAAACCATATCCCCCACATACCAAGCTAGATCTACATCATCTGAAATTAACAAATCTCCTCGTAGATACATGTAAGACAGCAACATGGTATCCGTCGTCACAGAATCTTCAAAGACCATACAGACAACTTCTGTCAGCAAATCAAAAGACCAAGCCCCACTCCAACCATCCTCTAGAAGAGGGAAAACCATCGTTGAAAGCTTCATATAGAAGGCCAACTTCTGCAACTGATAGTGGACAAAAAAAGAATGGTCCGGAGGAACATACTCCTGAAAGTGCTCAAATGTAGACCATAACAAATCCATCCTGGACTGCAATCTTTCCACTTTATCTTGAAACAATGAACCTAATGTGGCATGTCTCTGGAGAAATGCCAAGTCCTGCTGAGATATAGAAGGAATCATAGGAACATTGGGGCTTGGAGGAATGGACCGTGACTTCACCAGTTGGTCTTGCAGCTGTTTAATCTGGGAAGCTTGTGATTCCAATGTATTATGAGCAGTTTGCAAAGCTGACAGTTTTGCATCTAAAAGAGTCTTAAACTCTTGAGCTTCTTTGGACATTTTCTCTTTCTCTTCCGAAACTCTAGTGACCTGTGAACTGAGCTTCTGCTAACTAAGTTTTCAAAGAAGATATTTCTTCTCTCTGGGTCTCAATCCTTTAGGTCTGTTGCTCCATCTGCTTAAATAGATCAGCAAGAGTGTCTTTAGCAGAGGCTAACTCTGTGGTTGCCTTATGCAACTGGTCTTTGGATTGCATCAATTCTTCATAGAAAGAAGCATATAACTGTTGAACACAAGCTGTCATCACTGAGAGTTCAATAAAACTCTGGATGTCATTACAAAGGAAAGGAATGGCATCCCCTGATACTAAATTGTTCAATGAAGGAACTGATATTTCCAAAGAACCCTCTCGATGTACCCTGAATACATGTGAGGTAAGCAGGGAGGTCACTGCCAAAAGTAGCAGGAATTGTTACTGAAGGAATGACTGAGGGAGTTTTATCTACCACACATGCTTCAATCGCTTCCACTGAATGACCAATGGAGGAGGGGAATCAAGATCCTCTATGTCAATGGGTTCTGAATCCTCTGAAAGGTGGAGGGGGAGGAACTGGATCAGATGGAGGAGGGGGAATCACACCCTTCTTAAGGCCTGAATATGTCAAGAAAGCATATAAATAGGAACCATAAGTGACATTTGTGACATTTTCTCTGGTCACTTTGAAAAAATGTTGGTCCATCTTCGTAAGCAGGTAAGTACTCCAATCACTGGCAACCCCTTTTAACACCATCCTAGAAGCTGTGAAGAGCTCTTTCGACAAATAATGGGATTGTGTTTTGGCATGCATAAACCTGTCTTTGAGAAATTGGTAGACTAACTTCCAAAGAGGATCAGTGATCATGGAAAAAGACACTCCTGAAGTGTTAATCACTTTCTTGGCATCAAGGACCTCTTTGGTCTGCTTCTGTAACAGCTTGAGAATGTCATCATTTGAGAATAATTGTCTGGCTGTAACAAAGGGTTTTCCTTTGTAGAGAAGAGACAAAGCCTTCTCTAACCCTCTAGGTGTCAATACCATGGAAGTTCCACGAACCAAGTCCGATTTCTTACTGTATAATGCAAGAAACTCATCACACAGGGTTGGATTGTTTGGAATCAAAGGGAGTAAAGCAGCCACAAAAGTTGCAAGGCCTGCTTTCACTATAGGCTCAAAAGCCAGTAGGAAGAATAATCCCTACTGATCAATGGGACATACTAGACAGGAGGAGGAGCGTGAGGCGCCATTCAGATGGAAAACACACACACTACAAACATAGACAATCACAAAGACTGCCTGCAAAACAACAAAATAGCGATAAAAAAGAAATCGATCAAAAGAAGCACACATACAGACGTAAGTAACCGATTGACCACCCCCAAACGACCCACATCCTAGAAAAAATTCGGCATGACCTCTACACATATACGATCGAAAACTTCATGCGATGCAACAAACAAGCACCCAAGACCCCATATCAGGCAAAAAAGAAAAAAAACTACAAACCGCACCCATAATCGTATCTCACAAGCAAACCATAATACCTTAAAAACCTAATCAGGACATAATCAAAACTTTGACCAACAATGTCAACTTAAAAGACTATAGGTGCCCATCCCATGAAGCGTGTTTATTAAAAAGGGAAAAAAGTGCAGTGAGGGGAATGATTTTAATGAAGGGTTCAGTTTCAGAAATTATTAACAATTGGTGAAATTTTAGTAGGTTATAAACCTTAATAAGAAAATGGCGATTTATTCTTAAAATTTTAATTACAATTTATTAGGGTGAAGCGGTGCTTTAACGAAACTCGGACTACGATACCCAGACTGGAGTCTCTAAATGCATATTCATTAATTAGAAATTAATGGTGATGTGGAGCACTTTTTTTTTTGCCAGCGCGTGCTTTTTTGTGACGGCTGGTTTATTTTTTATTAAAAAGTAAAGTTCCTCTAAAGCATACGTAACGCGTGCAAAGTGAACACCGGGTTGGTTTGAAGTTATTAGAAAAATGTGTGTTTAGCGCGAGCACACGTGAAAAAGTGGGTGAATATAGTTCATTTTAACAATTAACTGTAGTTAAGGGATGACCAAAAATAAATAAAGCACAAAAAATAGATACATGGTAGGGGTGTGTGTGCAAGAGACTGAGAACGCACTGAGTAGTCCCAAATGCAAGGAATCCAGTCAAAAAACCAAAAACCACTGACTGGAAAAAAAAAGCACCTTAGTGTTTTGTTCTAATTTTTTTATTTTTTTGTTTTATTAAATAAATATCAAAGTAATATTATAGGGATCACATGTGGTACAATTAATGTTGATTAGTGTTTGGGTCAAATTGTTATTATAATTTTTTAATCGTAATATATGTGTGTTTTGATTTTGTATTTTGTGTATATGCGTTTTTTTTTAAATGATTAAAACGGGATATAGGACACATGAATATGTTGTGAAGTGTAATGGTGGGATTTTAGCAATCCAACAAGTATCAACAATGTGTTTGAATTTATCCATGATTTTTTAGCTTGTTTTTTTAAAATTTAAAATAAATTTTCATGAGGTGAGGTATTAAAATTAGCTATTAAAATGAGGAAGCATTTTCAAATGAGAAAGTATTGGCAAAAGGGATAGGGGATTTGTGAAATTTTTTGAAATTCTTCTAGAAGTATTTTTGAAAATTTACCAATTTTTAATAAAATTTTCTCATTTTGCATGTATTTTTGAAAGAATTTTAAAGTTTTGATTTTTTTGCAATTTATTGTCTTGAATTTTCACTTGAGAAAATATTGCAAATGATTTCAATAGTGTTTGAAATTTTTTAGGAATTTTTTTGCAATTCATTTGGATTTTAATGACTTTTTGAAGTTTTTTGTGTTTGATGTTTGTTTTTATGTGTTTTTAGGGTTTTTGATGTTTAATATTTGTTTTCATGTGGCAGTGATGACTACCTATGAACGGCTGACTGCAATACACCGCCACATGAACAAGTCAGAGGCGTGTGCTCGCGCATGAATGCTCGCTAGTAGCTCACGCACGGACAGGCAAACGTCGGGGTCTGCGTGAACATATGCACACATGAAACCATCGGTAGCAAAGATGCTTGCGTGTAGGGGGTGATCGAAGATTGTGGGTGTGCCCCGTGAGAAAGTGGGGGTCGACGGGTTTGTTGCAGGTGGGGGTGGTGGGAAAAGAGGCTATGAGGGAGATTAGTGGGTAGGGGTGGGAAAGGGGGCTTGGGTAGGGGTAACTGGGGTTATTTGGGAGTGGGTTAGGATAACTGGGGTTAAATTGGGGGTGGGTTAAAGTAACTAGGGTTAGGGTGAAAAATGGGGGGTAGGGCCAAATCTGGCAGGTGGGGGTAAATCTGGCAGGGGGTAAAAAGACGGGCGGGCAGGGGTAGGGCCCAAGGAGGTGGGCAAGCAAGGGTGGGGAGAGAAGACAAGGCCACGGGAGGAGGGCGAGGGCGTGGACAAGGAGGGTGAGGAGGGTGGGCGAGGAGGCGTGGAGGAGGGAGGCGACAGGAGGGAGGCGATGTGGAGGAAGGCGGCAAGAGGGAGGCGACGTGGAGGAAGGCGGCAAGAGGGAGGCGACGTGGAGAAAAGTGGCAGGAGGGAGGCGATGGGAGGGAGGCGAGGCGGAGTGAGGCAGCAGAAGCTAAGGAGGGAGGGAGGAAGGAAGGCGACAGGAGGGAGGCGACGTGGAGGAAGGCGGCAAGAGGGAGGCGACGTGGAGAAAAGCGGCAGGAGGGAGGTGACGGGAGGGAGGCGAGGCGGAGCGAGGCAGCAGAAGCAGAGGAGGGAGGGAGAAAGGAAGTGGAAGGGGAGAAAGGGGTCGTAGGAACGAGGGAGGGAAGAAGCGCGAGAAACGAACAATTAGATACGTTGTTTTTTTTCTTTTTTTTCCTTTTTTGTTCTTTTTTTTCATTTTTTTCTTCTTTTCTTCTCTTTTGTTTTTCTTTTTGTTTCTTTTGTCTATGTGTTTGCGTTTTTTTTTTAAATGTTTTTTTAATGTGTCTTTTTTGTTTCTCTTTGTTTTTTGTTTCTTTTGTTTGTGGTTTGTTTTTGTTCGGTTTGTTATTATTATTATTATTATTTATTAAGATTGTGTTTTTCTTTTTTTTTGTTTTGGTTTTTTTTGTGTTTGTGTGTTTTTTTGTTTTTTTTTTTTAAAAATTTGTTATGGTTGTTAAAATGAGCGCACCCCCGTCCAATGTGCATGCGCGGGGCGAGAGTAAAAAAATTTGCATCGGCAGGATCAAACGGGGCAGGGACGGCGACACACGAGTCACAGAGGCCATGGGGCCATCCCGAAGTGCGTAAAACCAAAAACAGGGGCGTTCACGTGCGACACGAGAAACGTGACCACACAGCAAAAAGGAAGAAAATTTAATAAAACTCAAACCGTACGTCGGATCGAAAAACCAAAAGATAGAAAAATGTGCTGCGAGACGAGGAAAAAAGGATAGAAAAATGCGACACGGGTTTCGGGGCAAAATCAGGATGTTCACATGGAAAAACGCAAAATACAAACCAAAAAACAGATACATGTGTTAATATCAAAAAATCCGCACGTCAGAACAAAGTGCGGAAAGAAGGGAAAATGTGCAGAAGAATGTGTCCAATAACCCTATCTTGACAAAACACAGTTCTCAATCAAAACCCCAAAAACGAACCCGGAAATGGACTCGAAAATTAATATGAGAAGAACCAATTGTCGGAACAAAGTGCGATAAACAGGAAAAATGTCTAGGAAAAAGGGATTCATAGGGCTGGTGCATCAAACTCTGTTTGGGGGGAATGAGGAGGGGTTCATATGGGGAAAACACAAAAAAAATTCCCGAAAACACTCGGAAAATTTAATAATGAAAAATCCAGCAGTCGGAAGAGGGGGGAGGAAAAAAGAAAAAGTGGGGGAAAGGCTGCGGGACACGGCTATCAAATTAAATTGGAATTCCGGCGCAAATAGGGCATGTTCACATGAAAATGTGAAAAATAGGCACAAAAATGACCCGAAAACCCGCAAAAATTAATAGCGGACCACCAACCGTGTATCCGAATGACACGGAGTAAAAATAAAAAATGTCAGGAGGAATGGATAGGGCTGGTTAGCACATCATATGAGTGTTCCGAAATAACAAAGATGCGTTCATATGGAAAATCGTCCAAGGTACGCGAATTGCTTCAAATTTTAATAACTTTAGAACCGTCTATCGGAACAAGGGTTGGTAAAAAGGAAAAATGGGTAGTTTGAAGGGAAAAACAAGGCTATAAGGTTGGATGTAAGTCTCGGTGAACGTAGGGTGCGTTCACATGAAAATTTCGCAAAACAAAGGATAAGGGCAAACGGTCAAGGAACGGTTCCAAGAACAAAGTGAAATAGAACGGAAGAGTGGGGAAAGGACCCCATCAGGGTAAAATGAAATCATGGCGTAGATGCATGATCATAACAGGGTATATGCATGGGGGTATGCAACATAGATACGCAGGGACGCGTCCCCACACTTAAAATCTTAACAGAAAGGGTAAACCAAATATCAATGACCTAGTACCACACATCAAACCAACCACGAATGTCCCCACACTTAAGATATGACCGTCACTGAGAAACAAAAGGTGTAGGGTTAGAAAAACTTAGCCCATATTGCCGAGGAGCAATGTTGACTATCGAGATTGCATCTTGTATCGTTGCCGACTACAGGAGGTACCAAGATGTCTTCACAGCACACGTCCTTCATAGCATGAACCACACGGCAACACCCAGGGCGGTAGCTGGTGGAAGGAATCGCAGGAAATTCGTCGATGACGAGGGATATTACACTCAACTCACAATCACTCAAATGGAATGAAAGAGTAGTCACTTGCCCTATTACTAACATCACTCGAGTGAATAATGATGAAAACCCAAATCTCACACCCGGTTTAGGAATCAACAAGGTGATGGTGCAGAGGGAGTATACTAGGGTGCACAATTGATGGTGCATTAGTGTGTCCAACCCGTCTGGCATAAGTGCAAAGAGGAAGGCCAAGGAGCCTAGCAATGCAGTGTACCAAACATAGTGACGTGTCCTGTGCTGATGGCAGAGACCCATCCCGTGGGTACATAGGAAAACAGAAGCGTACCTGACTCCAATGGTCGTAACATCCCTCAATCTTCACCTCTCAATAATTGATTGAAGAAACACCAGTCACACTCAACCCACCCTCTGTCTCACGCTCTATTGAAAGATACAGAGGGCAACCCATTCCTGAAACCCATTGATGTAACCCTCACTCTCACTTGTGCAGAGCTTGTATGCCTTGTGCGCAATTGATGGTGCAACTGTGCATCTCACCCTGTGCCAGCATACAATGCAAAGAGGAAGGCCAGGGAGCCTTATGGTGCAGTGCACAGGAACAAATTGTGTGTTGTGCATTGAGAGGCCCATCTCGTGCTGTGTGCAACACTCCGTTCACACATCTCACCTCTCATTTGATTTGACGAGAAAAACTGGTCACTCACCTCACCCTCTGTCTCACACTCACTGATAGATATAGAGGGCAACCCATACTCACATCCCCATACTGTTAGGATGAAAGCTCACATCACTCAAGGGATTGGTGATGAAGATCATGTCGGCTGTTATTGTTATCAGGATCTTGAAGATGACGCGTACCTAGGGAGGTAGCCAAAAAGTCTCGTACTTCAATGATAAGTAAGAAAGGTCGCCGGTTAAGAAGGAAAAATGGACTGATATTGCAGAGACCGCACCGAGGGAGCTGGCTTCAAATGACATGCTGAAAAGGTTCTATTGGTGAATCAACTATCCTGAATTGCGGGGTGTTACCATCTTTTCCACATTCAGCTTCCCGCCCAAGGGCCTTTTCTTGAAACGAGGCCTGTTATGACACGGAATTTCTTCCTTTTCTCCCATAACAGTTTTGTTTGTTTTTTTTTCTCTCTTTCTTTCTTTTCTTTTTATTTTTTTTGTTAAGAAATGGAATGGTAGAAATATCATGTGTCAGGACCAGCCTCGCCACCATTGTTGGATCAAATGAGAAGAGAACAAGGTCGGGTTGAGATGTACCTGCAAGGGGTTAGCAGAACGAGACCGCCTCATGAGGAGAATCATAAGGGCTATCAGAAGCACGACGAGAAGGACAGTGCGATGCCCAAAAGGGAGAGGGTAGGTCAACTGTGATTATCAAGATCCCCAAGGAGGGAAGTACTTCTTCAGACGATAGCCATTGATTAGGAAGGGATCATCAGAGGTATCAACGGTCTACACCTGAACATAACCATTATGATTGACAGCAAGTAACTTGTACGGGCCCATCCATCGTTGTTGAAGCTTGCCAGAAAACTTGCCAAATCTCAAATCATAGGCCAGGACAAGATCACCTTTTTTGAACTCCTTGTGCTTGATAAAACTGTCATGATAGGCCTTGCGTCGCACTTGAGTGGTTTCCATTCACTGTAGGGCTATCCGCCGTATCTCATCCAAGCATTCCAAGTGCAAGAGGCAGTGTTGCAGTGACTCATCATCTCCCAACAAGCGTTTTCTTTAACTGCCACTCGCGCAAAGAGGGCAATTCTAGTTCAGCTTCTGTACCATACACTAACTGGAAAGAGGTCTATCCTGTAGTTGCCTTATGGGAGGTTTTGTATGCCCAGAGAGCCTCTGTAAGTCGATCGTCCTAGTCGCGACGATGTGCAGCAATCGTTCTTGTCAAAATCGAGCAAAGGATACGATTGGTGACTTCAACTTGGCCATTGGCTCTGGGATAATAGGGAGTGGACTTACAATGGCGGATCTTATACAGTTCTGTCAGCTTCTCCATGATTTTTAAGGAAACGAGTACCTTTGTCGCTTACCAGCTCGAGAGGACTGCCAAAACGGGTGATAATATTCTCATACATGAACAGGGCTACACTATTACCATCATCCCGCTTCAGGGCTTTAGCTTCACACCACTTTGTGAAATAATCCGTACATACTAAAATGTATCTGTTCTACTTTCGTCTAGTGGGTGGATCAATGGGACCCACAAAATCAATCCCCCACTTCTCGAACGGCTTTAGGGGAAGAATGGATTGCAGTGGCATGGCACTTGTTTTGGTAGGTTTCCCCATTCCCTGACAAGCATCACATCTCTTGCAATAGTCATATGCATCCTTATGGAGGGTAGGCCACTAGTATCCTGCTAATAGAGCCTTCTTGGCTGTCACTTCTCCTGCGAAGTGTCCACCACATGGTTCGTCATGGCATGCTTTCAATACTATGCCGATTTCATCCCCTGCAACACATCTTCGCAATACTTCATCTTTGCCTCTCTTGTACAGTGCACCGCCTAGCAAAGTGTAGGGGGTTGATTCTAATAGAAGCTTCTTCTTCTCACAGCTTGAGATTCCAAGAGGATACCATTGAGTTGCCAAGAGGTTGGCTATGTCTGCATACCAGGGAGTAACTATTTCAACTAGAAACAAGGAAGCATTAGGAAGGTCTCGATCATCATGTTCCTCTTCTGCAGTTTGAGGGATCCGTGATAGATGATTAGCTAGGACATAGGAACGGCCAGGCTTAGTGACTACTTCGAAGTCGAAATCCTGGAATAGTAGCAACCATCTCATCAGTCGTCCTTTAACATCTACTTTGTTCATTAGGAAGGATAGGGCTTCATGATCCACGTAGAACTTAAAATGTGTTGACAATAAATAGTGTCGAAACTTCTCCAGTACAAACACCATTGCCAAGCACTCAAGCTCTGTCACTATGTAGTTTTGTTCCCTATCAGTGACCTTTCGGCTTGCATAATATATTGGTTGATCTAATTTAGAGGGGCCCTTTTGACAGAGGACATCATCTAGCCCTTCAAGTGATGCATCTATGTGCACATGGAACTCCTTCATCTAGTCAGGAGGCTGTAAGATAGATGCTTGGATAAGGCACTATTTTAGGATATTAAAGGCTTCTTCACAGTTATCAGTACAAAGGAAATCCATATCTTTCCTTAGGTGCTTGTGCAAAGGGGCCGCCTTGGTTGCAAAATGTGCAATAAATATTTTGTAGTAGCCCACATGGCCAAGAAATCCTCTCAATTGCTTGAGGTTTGTTGGTGCTATCAAGGCGGAAATCTTCTCAATCTTTGTCGGATCTATTGCAATACCTTGTGTAGAGACAATATGGCCTAGAAGAACTCCCGATGAAATGCCAAAGACACATTTGTCGGGGTTGAGAGAAATCCCATACTCTCGGCATTTGTCAGAACATTGCTCTAGGTGTCCCCAATGCTCACAGATTAAGCTATAGACACAAAATTCATCAAGATACACCTTAGTGAAATCATGAAGATGATTCTGAAGGGCAGCCATCATTACTTGTTGGAAGGTGTCAGGAGCATGACAGAGCCCAAATGGCATCACTCTATAGGCATATGTCCCCCATTCTGTGGTAAAGGTTGTTTTGGATTGGTCCTCTTCTGCGATTTGGACTTGGTTATATCTGCTGAATCCATCCAAGAGAAAATACAGCTCACGACCTGCCACTGTGTCCAACACTTGGTCTGTAAAAGGAATAGGGAAATGATCCTTCTTTGTATTCGAGTTCACCTTTCGAAAATCCACACATATTCTAATTTTTCTGTTCTTCTTGGATACTACCACAATGGGCGAAACCCATTCACTGTTAGCCTGAAAGTGGGTCTCAATCTTCCAGAAGAAGAACTAGTGGTCCTGCGAGACTTATTAAAGGAGAACTTAGATGTGTTTACTTGGTCATATAAAGATCCAAAGGGGATTGATCCCACAGTATGTCAACATCACATTGACCTAGAGCCCGATGCCAAACCTGTAAGGCAAAGACAAAGACGTATGAATCCTAATTATTCTGCACTGGTGAAGGCTAAATTATTGAAACTTCTTGAAGCCGAGTTCATTTATCCCGTGGCTAACAGTGAATGGGTTTCGTCCATTGTGGAAGTATCCAAGAAGCCGAGATAGAGATCTGACTCTTTCAAGAGAGTAGTTTCCTCGTCTGATGTTCCACTAGAACCAGTGTCCTCTTTCTGAACAGATGACTCATTTGTCTATTGGAAATGCTGGAAGGGTATCAGAACTTTGTTTGCTTCTGTGTGAGTGGTGACTTCTTCAAGACTTAGAGATTCATCTTCAGAGGATGCATCCAGGAATGTCACATAGCACGGACCTTATAAAAGCCGTTGCTCTGATAGCTCTCATTTCTGTTGACAGGGGGCATCATCATCATCTTTTCTCTTGATTGAACTGTCAGGGTGACAAGAGCCACTAGTGAACTTAATTTTTATTCCTTTAATCCATTGCTTATGCAGATTCTGCATACTTTGTAGTCCATTGGCCAACCCAAATGGAACCATGGTCATTCCATCCAACACCCTGAGATCTTCGGCCTCTGAGGTCTCTGTAGGGACGTCAACAAGATCATCGGCTATTAGAGGAAATTCTTCATCCACACTTTCATAACCTACTTCATTTTCTTCCTCATCATTTTCATCCTCTTCCTCTGGAGGCTCTGTCTCTGCTTCTATAGAGGCTCTGTAGGAGAAGAACAGATCTTCTGTCTCTGCATCTGCTTCTGCTTCTGCTTCTGTCTCTATTACTGCCTCTGTCTCTGACTATGTGACTGTCTTTGGCTTTGTCTCTGCTTTGTATCTGTTCTGTCTCTATTTTGTCTCTGCGGCTGTCATGTAACAGGGAGAATAGTACATCCATGCTTCTATTTCACTATCAAAGGTGATTTAAGAAGTCAATTCAAGTTGAGGTAGGAGGTATTCTCCCATGGACAAGGACTTTGCTTCCCTTGGTAGTTGGCTTACAGTGCCCACTATTAGGGATTGTGCCTCTGTTTTCTTAGGAAAGATCTGTTTAACAACCTTTTCATCTCCTGATGTACCATCTGTTACCTCCTTGGAGAAGTCAATTATGACTTCGAGGGATGTGGATCCATTGCCTTTTTGTGATCCATACAACTTCAACACCACTTTGTCGGGTCCTCTACCTAGGGTGAGGATTCCTTTGAACCAGTCCATCCTGGCTCTCGCTTCAAAAAGCTAAGGTCTCGCCAACAGCAGAGGGTATGAGGTCCCATAAGAATTTGGTTTGACCACCAGATATGTCAGCCAATAGTCTCTTCCTGCGAGGGTTGTTTTTACGTATGGGAGGATGCCCAATGGCTTAATTTTGCTTTGATCTGCCAATCTGATAAGCCACTGTGTAGGTTGAATTCCTCGCAAACCTAGATCCTTCATTGTCACATCTGTCATTATGTTTACTGATGAGCCTCCATCAATCAGTGCATTTGAAATAAAGCATCCTTCAATCCATATACTAATCTCTAGAGTTCCAGGATCTAGGAAGGCGTTAGCCACATCTACTTCCTTTACAGTCTCCGGGGCCTTATTGGTCTTGGTCGTTGTTGAAGGAGCGATCCTTAGTCCACGTCTTCTTGTCAAGATGCTTTTAAATTTCTTTCGACAGTTGAGAGATAGCATCAGCAACTGCCGGAATGTTAAGTTAGGTTTAAAAGTGTCTAAGTCTTTGATCGAGTCATATTCTTTGATAGGTTCTAGAGGCTTCTCCAGCCTGATGGGGAATGGGGCTACACCCATTTTCATATTTCCTTTTTCTTTTAGCAATTGCAACATTGGCACTTCCTGTGTTTCTTGAAGTGCTTCGTTATCATCTATCTCCTGTACCTCTAGTCCTATTTCTGGGACTATCTTTGTGACTCTCTATGGCACTACAATGCTCTGTACTACACTGTTCTGCCCTGTATTGCTCTATCCCTTGGCAGGTCGAATTTCACAGTCTTAGCAGGAGAATTATTTTTGTTCTGAACAACTAGTTCCTTCTCCTTGGCGCGCGTAACAGCGAAAACTTCCAACTCTACCAAGTTGGAGGTAGACTCTTGTGCCTTCTGTTGGCTATCAGTGCCATTGGCCTTTACAGGGGCTAGACTTGGATAGTCCTTTTTGCAGTGTGGCATTCTCCTTTGCATTGGCTGCATAAGGGCTTATAATCCACAGATCGTCTAGGATTTGGAAAATTCGGGGAGATATGGCCCTTTTCTCCACACCTATAATATTCCACCTCTGACCTCTGACCACCGCCAAACTGTCGTCCTCTGTAGTTTTGAGAAGGAAACCTCCTTGGACTGAAATTAGGACCAAATTCCGTAGGCTTTGGTTGAATATCCTATGTTGTCATTTTGGATTCTAGCAAGTTGAATCTTGCATTTTCATCTTTTTGTCTTCGTTTGTGCATCTCTTTCAGAGAGAAAATATCCTCTGTATGGTTCTTTCGCAAATAGTAGGAACAGAAGGCTCCACGAATGGTTGGTTTTCGGGTACATTCAGTGGCTAAATGTCCCACTGGATGACACTTTCCACACCATGTATTAGAGCGCAACACATCTCTTCCAGCTCCCGTAGGGGTGGATATATTGGCGGTATTCACCTTCAGCATCTGTAGCTACTCTATAATCACACCCATAAGCTCTTTCTTGATACTTGCAACTAAGTTGGATAAGTAGTCCTTTAGATTTTCACCTCCTGAAGTACTTATAGTGGGGTTTTGGGAAGCTTCTGTAATTACTGCATACACTGGTTGCATCAATCCAGAGGGTACTCTGTTCTGATTCTGATTCAAAGCTCCTCCTGAGACTTGGGATTGTTGATTCCAATTGATAGGATTCCGCTGTTGTTGAGTCGCCATTGGAGAAACTATTTGAGGCCACTGTTCTTGTGGTTGAACCATCATTTGAGGCATTGTTGTCTGTGTGGTGACCACAGTGGATTAGGTGCATTATACTGCGGCACTGTTTGCATCTAGGGATAGGGGTAGGGAACTGTCCTTGGGACTGCATTTGGTGGGTATACCATTCCTAGCATGGGAGGAGGTAAGACTCCTCTTCCTGGAGTCATTGACAGCCTTGCTTCAACTTCGTCATACAATCTTGCACCTTCCACTGCAACTTGCAGATTGACTGGTTTTCTCAATTCCATGAACTTGCAAACTTCTGGTTGTAGGCCTCTAAGAAACACTCCTTTCTAAATGCCTTCATCCAAATGATGGTTAGTCCATCTCTTCAGGATGGATTCCATTCAAGAGACATAAGCTTCTACTCTTTCTCTAGAGGACTGACTTAGGCTCATGAACTCCTCTCGTATCTGCTCTTCAAAACCTTCATGCCTGAATTTAGTGAGGAAGGCCAACTTTAGGTCATCCCATGTGCCAAAAGTTCTTGCTGCTTGTCTCTCATACCATTGAAACGCCGATCCTTGAAAGTGTCGAGGAATATCGCTAACCAATACTCAGGGGTTCTGGCATTGTTAACCACACATGCTAGCATGAACTCTGCTACATGAAGATCAGGGTCTTCATTGTACTCTCCCTTAAAAACGGGCAATGGGACTACATTTGCTAGCCTGTCATCAATATTTTCAGAATAAATTTGACGAGAAAGGGGATCTTGAGTCGCCATGGGGACTTCTGTAAAGAGTGCTTTTAGGGCATCAAAGGAGGCTTCTGCTCTAACGCTTGCCTCTTGATTCTGTCATTCATCAAGGGGTTGGCTCTAAATAGTTGTTCAGTACTCAACAGAATAGAATCAGAGAGGGCTTTAGTCTCTAGGGGATTCTCTGGCCAACATCTCTTCTACTTCCTTCTTTTCAACATCCCTGAATTCGGCTTTCAAACCACTACAGTGTTCAAAGATGAGAGAGAGAGATAGGGAAAACTCCATATCCATGAGCCTTCAGGCTCTCATTGTGTTTTCTTCATTATATCGAATAACACTAAACCACACAATACAATGTAAAGTAAACTAGAGTGACTAGACTGACAAACTCTAGTCAAGTCACTGACTAACTACTAATCCGACTTATTTAATGTAGTCACATGGAGAGAGATGTACACAGTAGCTGTCACAGATGTCGGTTGCACACCAAGACAAACTGACGGGTGGAGCTTGATTTCTAACACTCCCCCTCAAGCTCAAACCAAAAACTCAAACCATTTGCATCACTCCAAGTAGCTGTCTAAAGTGAATGAACTTATCTTTACCAAGTGATTTGGTAAAGATGTCTGCTACCTGGTCTTCAGTCTTCACATGCTCCAAGTCAATCTGATCTGCTAAAACCATTTCCCTGATGAAATGGTAGTGAACCTCAATATGTTTCGATCTTGCATGATAAACAGGATTACTTGCTAACATGACACTGCTTAAATTATCACAGTACAACCTTACTTTGCTATCCAAGTGTATTCCCAAGTCATTCAGCAACTTTTGTAACCACATAGCTTCACAGGCCGCTAAGGCCGCACCACGATACTTTGCTTCTGTACTGGACAGTGCAACTGTAGGCTGTTTCTTACTTTGCCAACTGATCATACTACTACCCAATCCAAGTGTATAGCTGTTGGTTGACCTCCTATCATAAGTGCAACCAGCCCAGTCAGCATCAGTATACCCTATCAAGTCAAGGGATTTCCCATATGCATAAAACAGCCCATGATCTGTGGTACTCTTTACATATCTCAGAATTCTCCTGACTGCATCCAAGTGTGGTTTGCGAGGCTTCTACATGAACTGACTGATCAGTCCCACAGCATAACTCAAGTCAGGTCTAGTGATCGTGAGATAGATCAAGATGCTGATGCAAGCATTCCATGCTCTAGGTGCCTATTTTAGCCCATATAATGCCTTTTTCAGCCGGCATACATGTGCTGAAAATTCTGGATGCACATAGCCTTCCAGTTGTTCCATGTAAACTTCTTCCTATAACTCTCCATTCAGAAAGGAATTCTTTACGTCCATCTGCCACCATAGTTTCCAACCTCTAGCTGCTGCCAAAGCAATCACAGTTCTAACTGTAGCCATCTTTGCTACAGGGCTGAAAGTCTCCTCATAATCAAGACTATACTGCTGCGCATACCCTTTTGCAACTAGCTTGGCCTTGTATCTTTTCAATGATCCATCTGATTTACATTTTACCTTATACACCCACTTGCAGCCAATAGGTGTTTTACCCTCAGGCAATTGTACCAAATCCCATGTGCCATTTTCAGCCAAAGTTGAATATTCCTCATCCATAGCAGCACGCCAATCCTCATCTACAACTGCCTCATCAAACTTACTTGGTTCTCTAAAACCTGTTACTTTCATCATATAAGCATAATGACGGGCTAAATATCCAGTGTAAGTGTATCTATCAATAGGTCGTCTGACCCTCTCTGATCTCCTGAGCTGTGGCTCACTATGAGCTTGCCTCTCATGAGGTGGCACATAACGACTCTTCCTAGCACCTGGCGTCATAACAAATGGAATCCCCAATTCACTATCTAAGCTGTCATTGCTAGATGACTCATAACCTGCAGTGAGTGGACCTGTTACATCTTCAAAAACCTTTTCTTTTCCCTT
Source organism: Lygodium microphyllum (assembly GCF_053477565.2). NCBI lineage: Eukaryota > Viridiplantae > Streptophyta > Polypodiopsida > Schizaeales > Lygodiaceae > Lygodium > Lygodium microphyllum. The sequence continues at coordinate 153,890,307 of NC_141139.1, read as the reverse complement.
ATATGTTCTCCCCCTCACTGACATATCCGTGTTAGTGGATGCAGTAGTGTGACTACGCAATCGTCCTCTCTAAGGACTCACTGTAGATGATACATCACTTGTTGGACCACTCATGGAAGTACTCTCTGCAGGAGTATTTTCAGCACAACTCATACTGGATGAGCCATCAGTAGGCACTGCAACAGGATTCCCATACCAGGATGCTAACTCGTCAAATACCACATCTCTTTTTATGAGTGTCTCATGCGTAGAAGGTACATAACACTTATAAGCTTTCCGTTCTTGTGCATATCCCACAAACACACTCTTCACTGCCTTAAGATCCAATTTTTTCCTCTTTTCACCTGGTATATGCACATATGCAATGCTGCCAAATACCTTCAAGAAAAGAGAGAGAGAGATAAAAATAAATTTTGGATGAGAGAGAGAGAGAAGAGATAAAAACAATTATTGATGAGATATAAGAAAGAGGTGTCTATTTAAAAATCATTGAAAGAGAGACGATAAAGAAATGTGAAAAGTACTTTGGATAGAGAGGTACCTTTTTCAAATTAATGTAGGAGAGGCCCAAGAGTAGTATTATAATATTTTAGGTGAGAGTGCTAGTAACTTTTAAATCCAAAGAAGGGGGACGCCCCCTTCTTTGGCTTCCAAATTTTCTAGCACTCTCTCCTATAGCCTTAGACTCCATCCTGGATTAATATCCTAGGATCTTTACACACATACTCTCTCTCTCTCTCTCTCTCTCTCTCTCTCTCTCTCTCTCTCAATACTACAATATTAACTTTGGGCCTTTCTTACACATTAATAGCTTTCAATTTTTATCAAAACACACACACAATCTCTCTCTCTCTCTCTCTCTCTCTCTCTCTCTCTCTCTCTCTCTCTCTCTCTCTCTCTCTCTCTCTCTCTCTCTCTCTCTCTCTCTCTTTATGGCTTTAAGGAATTCTAACAACTCTCTCATAAAATACCACAATACTACCTTTGGACTTCTCCTATATTAATAGATTTGGATCTTTTTCAAAACACATATGCATACATGTTCTCTCTCTCTCTCTCTCTCTCTCTCTCTCTCTCTCTCTCTCTCTCTCTCTCTCTCTCTCTATGTGTGTGTGTGTATGGTTTTAAAAATATTATTTTAACTTTCTCTTATAGTACTACATTTGGGCCTTTCCTACACATTAATAACTTTGGGTCTTTATCAACCCACACACACTCTCTCTCTCTCTCACTCACTCACTCACTCACTCACTCTCTCTCTCTCTCCAACTTGAGATCACCCTTCTCTATTTAAAAGTTTTGGCCCAAGTATAATTAGAATAAAAAGTCACATTTTGATTATAGTTTCAACAGTATAAAACTTTTTTAAATATTTGATAAGTCCTTTTTTTCACATATACAATGCAAAGGACAATAGGCCATTATATGTTATGTTAATTATTATTTTTCTATGTTAGGAGAAAAAAAGTCCCAAAAGAGAGAACTACTTTTTGTTCATAAGGTCCAAATATTTCAATATAGTTCATTCAAAAAGTCTCAATCTACTATGTCTCATATTAAAACATATCATAAATATACAGATAATTTGATCTTCCTAACTAGTAATTATTTTTTATCTCTTCCTCTCAAAAAATTATTTAGATATATATCTCTCTCTTCTCAGGAGATACCACATATATGGCATCTCAGGAGATGGCTTGAGCGGGGGATACCACATCATGGTATGCACAGACTAGAGCTTGGTTTGACAGACATGGGCTGGACATTGATAGACTCCCACCTCTTTTATATGATACTCAGGCTCCCACTTACACCCTCTCTCTCTCTGAGAGGAACAGAGTCATCAGACAGGAGATATGGCGTATTTATATACAGAGGACATGGGTCAGCCCTGCACAGCCACTGCCATCGAAGATGGCACATTATTATACACAGTTCTTGAGCATATCAGAGCAGGGATTCATAGAGATTCCGAGATATATGCAGATCTATATGCCACATCGATTGAGAGTTCTTATTGGACAGCTCAGGGTATCATCACATCAGCTTATGATTGAGAGTGACAGAGCCAGTGGCATCCCATGGGAGGAGAGGATATGCCCCCTTTGCAGATCAGAGGTGGAGAGTGAGGAGCATTTTGTTCTCAGATGTCTGACATAATCAGAGTTGAGATCTAGATACACATTGAGCAGCTCACTTCAGGGATGTATGACTGATATGGATCAGAGATCATTTGGCCGTTTTCTGGGAGAGGCATGGCACATCAGAGAGCAGAGCACACAGCGGGTCCCAGTCAGAGAGGGGCCCACCCAGATGACTATTACACAGTTCTTTCAGACAGACAGAGTGAGAGCTACTGTACCAGCCTCTAGCCAGACCTCCGGGCTCACACTACAGCAGGTTGAGGACCAGCGTACCCGACGCCGCACGAGGATCCGTGGGTTTCGGACCCCACAGCCACACCAACAGGAGATCCGGAGGATTCTTGATCTACATCAACAGCAGACTGAGATCCGACGACACTCGACACATTGGATCTCATATCTCTAGTTTGCTCTTTCTCCACCGCCGATGTACCACATCCTGCATCCAGGAGGGATCACCTGCTATTAGCAACTTCGACGACTACTACTACATCCCAGGATAGTATATCTCCCTGCATCTGTTACATATACACATCGCACCACTTTATCACAGCCGACAGTTGTTCCCCTATCACAGCCGACATTTGTTCCCCCTTTGTAGCCATTATCTGGAGTACCAGAGTTACATACGCACATACACATACACGACACTTATCACACTCACAGCACCGTATTTTCAGTTTCCAGTTTTTAGCTTTTCATTCAGCACTTTTATTTTGGATAGCTGGACCTCATTAGTTGTATCACAGTTTGTCTCATAGGCCAGTTTTGGTCTTTAGAAGACGTTAATATAACTTTCTTTCTTTCTTTCTTTCTTTCTCTCTCTCTCTCTCTCAATGAGAAAACTACTACAACATTCAAGTGAACAAAGATTTGTTCTTCCAGTTCACATAGAAGATAAATAGAATTTCAAACCAGATGATGATAGAGTCTCAAAAGTCATACAAGTTAGCAGCATAGAGACTTCTCTATAGGCATAACTCCGTATCCTTTTATAGAAGTATATTTGCAATGGTATCTTGTTGATGTGTTCTCTATATGTAATAGAACTATGAATGGTAGGTTCATATGTGGGCAATTGGAGAAGGGGATGCAACAAACTTTTCCAAGGAAATGCATAGATTAGGTGCACTTGAAGGAGGAGTAGCTCATATATAAGGATCACCAAATTGAGAAGTAGTGGAATGAGGAGGTATACTGGAGATATTCTATATTTCTCGACAACCTAAAGGTGAATTCCCCTCCAACAAGAATGCATTACACAAAAAATATGCAAAGAAAAAAAGGTACAAGAGACATAAGGATCTAGATTCCTGGTAAGTTATTCCACATGTATTCTTTAGAATATGTCACACTTTCATGTCTTCTTCTAGAGAGAATATAGTTGATTGTAAAAAAGTGATACCTCCAGTGCATTTGTTCTCATAACTCATTCTTCGGTAAGGAGTAAAGGTGAAGCCACAATTTCTAAAATGTTTTGATGATATTGATTGGCTACCCTTTAGCCCTACAATGATACTATTTGTCGATGATAGCATAAAGAAGATGCAATGTAACCACCATCCTCTTCAAACACATGCTTCCCTATTTTATTGAGAAAAATCACTTCGATACTATCTTCTTGGAATACATGCTTCCATGCTTGATTGAGCTAGCAAGTTCTCACACGGGAGTTTAGGATTTATTAGTTACACCTATTTTACCCTTTAGCAATGGACAAGTGTATTGATATTTAATGTTTGCAATAAATATGTTCATTTTCTTTGCACATAGTAGTTCACCAACTTGCAAATGAATTTGCGGATTTAGCATTTTTTTGTAGTTATTGTAGTACGTTCATGCAATACAATGTGAAATATATCAATATATTAAAATATTTGATTGTTGAAGTTTGGAGTTTAAAATGAAGAATTCTTGAAAGAAATAATTGCTACAAGTAATAAATCAATATGGAGCTATATTTTACAGAGATTGTGAAGCAATTGCTTGCAAGAGTCTATTGTAAATGAATGCATAATTTCAATCCATATGTAGGCCTATCAAAAGAGGAAGAGAGAACAATGTGCAAGTATAAGTGGATGTGTTTGTAGTTTGCTCATGTGCACATAACTAAAATACTAACACATCAATATGTAATTATAAAATATGTGCAAAAAAGGGAGAGAGGGGGGATGTGAATGTATATGTAGTGTGATATCTCATATGCTTGTGTAGCTAAACCATTAACATTGTAAGGGCAGTAATGTGCATGTCTTGTAGTGGGCATTGGCAAGTTTCACTAGCCATCATGCTCATAGACACTAAAATTTCTAGTTAGATCGCCATCATGCAAGGAGGTTTAATATAAATTTTGAGCATACTTTGCCTTGCCACAACAAAATAAAGCAATTTCTCTTTTTTTTTTGTAATAGCTTTAAGGGGAATCCAAGGTAAGGTGTGTTGATTAGTTGGCTTCTCATTGGCAACAAGTGTATGCCTCATCATAATTAAGCAAATAAATAAATATTTTTTGGCATACAAATATTTGGCTACAGAAAAGGCCATCTCTATTGATTGCTATAGATATCTATATATCAAATACATGAAAAAGTGAATAAACCACCCAACAAGATTCAAACCTTTGAATGACAAAATCAAAACCAATGCATTACCACTTGGCCACACTTCACAAGCATGAGAAACCTATATTTTTATAGATAACAATGGCAAGATTTATAAAAGGAAATTAATCTAACCAAGAAAATAGCCTATATCACAAAAAATAAAGGATAATTACCTATTTCATTTTAAAAAAACTAAATGGCATCTAATCAAGTAGTAAGGCAAGCCATATAGGAAAGGATAGTAAGATCCTAGCAAAAGATCTTGCTCTGAAGAGGAAATCAGAGGACCTATACCACCCACAATTTGAAATCTGGTATTAATGAAAAAACACCTAGCAACAGACACCAAATAATATAAAAGAAATCTATATGACACCATATGTTGAACTTCATTAAAAGTAGCACTCTATATCAAGATGCCTAGCCTACCTAGCTATGCTTGGGTGAGATCCATCAAGCAATGAGATAGTCATATGATGGGTGACCTGCACATTTGATTTGGAAAGCATTTATTGAGCCTATAGCATTCATAGCACAATAGGAGCTAGTTGTCTATGCGAGGTTTTCTTGCCTACCCTTGACCACTATACTTCGTCATTGAGTTGATTATGCAAAAGTAGGCCTTTCTTCTATCACAGCTACTAGACAATATAGATAAATGATTAACTTTACCATATTAGTTAAAGAACCCTATCAAAGAGAAAAATATTAGTTGATAGATATGGCAAGAAAACCATTGAAAATATTGCATTTTGCTAGTAAAAGGAAAGATGGCATGATACATCTTTGTATTATTGATAGAGCTTCAAGTAAATTAATTAATAAAGTTGTTTTTCAATGTAAAAAGTTGTTTAACTAACTTAAAGGTGCAAAGTATTTTACAAAGACTAACTTAGGCAAGGTTTTTATCAAGTTAGAATTAGAGCTTGGGATATTTGCAAAACTGCATTTCGAACAAGTTATGAAATTATGAGTTTTTAGTTATGCCTTTTCATTTGATTAACATTTGACTACTTTCATAATACTTATGTTTTAAAAACTTATTTAGGTTAGTTTATTTTTATTTTTCCTGGCTATATCTTTGTTTTTGAAAAGTTAAGAAAAGAATACATTAGTTGTTTGATTTATTATGAGAACATGCTTTGTATGCTTATTTTGGATTTTATTTTAGGTTATTTAAGAAGTGCCAACCCAAGTTAGAAAGAGAGAGAGAGTCCAAAAAGTCTAGAAAATAATGTAAAATCCTTTTTTCTATCTTGTTTACATTCATACTAAAAAATTAAAAAATCTTGACACATCCTAAAGCCGTTAAACACTTAGACATAATAAGTAAGGTATATTAATGAGCGATGTGTTTATAATATTGTTAAAGCTTATTTAACAAAGGTTTCTTAAGAAAAAACCATATAACATCTTCATTATTACAAAATTAATATATTTTAATTCATTAATAAAAGGGAAACTACATAAGCAATGATCATAGAATGATGAAGTGCAATGATATATAAGTCAATTAAAAGTAAAAATGTTCACAAGAACCATTAAGAAAAAAAAAGATGACAAATAGTAAGTATAGCATGGAATATCAAAGCAAAGAGAAGAGCAAGTATAATAGTAGAGAACGAGGATACAAAAAAGAATTAATAGCAAGGGATTTCAAAGGAAAATCATATGCAACTAGAATGGAAAGGGAGGAGGATAGCAAAAAATATAAAGATATTCCAAAGCAAAAAAAAAAAATCTCACAAGTAATAAAATTTCTCCTAAACAACAATGCCAAATAGGAGGTAAGGGAAGCTACAAGGCAAAGCCCAAGCTGACCTAAATCAACTAAGCAATAAGAAAAGCTAAGATTCCTCCAAAATACATCAAACCTCACTTACCTCGTAATGATATGTAGATTAATAAAAACTATGTCAAATCTAGTTTTTACTTTATTGCACTTCTTATGTTGTGTCAAGGTATATCATTATGAAGTCTCAAATGTCTCCCTACTAAGCGATCCTTTCACATTGTCATGATGAGGTAAGGAGCCAATCCAAATATCCATTATTGTTGTAGTGACGTGTTTTAGGTAGTGTAGCTATGAAGCTACACTCTCCTTACTCACTAAAAATCATGAGCAAGAAAAAGATGAAATGAATAGATGCAACCAATGAAGCTCAAAGAGAAGAAGAAGAGAGATGCAACAAGAGAGAAGAAGGAAAAGAGGGAGAGAAAGAATGTTTGCTTTTGCAGTGGGCACAACAAAAATGAGTGAAAGCATACATTTTATAATGTTATCCAAAACCATATATGCAAATCCATTTTCCACTATCTAGTTACAAAGTGTTTCCATACTTTTATGCTTTTATGTGGATTTAGGCCATTATAATCTTTTGGGAGAAAAAATAAATAATTTTCTTTTACAAGTTAGATAAGCTATTTATTAGTCCCACCATTGTTTTCAATCATTTTACTAAGTATACTAAGGTAACAAGGAGAGAAAAGGCCTACTTGACTTAGCAGCGGTTAGTCTATTGCTTTCATATAGCAAGAGTAATTGGTTTGAATCTAATAGTAGATAAACCTTATTAGTAGGCATTAAGTATTACCTATTTGTTTATGTTGATAATTCCCCAAACCAAAGCCTATAACTTTAAACTAGTCTCAATAATCTACTATATTTTGCAAGAGTTGCTTTCATGCTATGATAATAAGGTGTTTATAGACTATGTAGAGTGTGATACGGCTATATTCATTGCTTTCATCATATCTTCTTTCCAATTTATTTTACGAATGAATTTGGCATAACTAGTTCGAAGGCTATGATGGTGAAAGCATAAGAAATAACAATTTTCTATTTATATTTTAATAAGTAGAAATTAATTTCCCTTGGTGTGAGAGTATGAGTGTTTTTGGAATAGCCAAGACTTGGTCACTAAGTTGGAGCTGTAATGAAAGAAGCTGAGAGAAGAGGGAAGAAGAGCTGAGAAGAGAGAAAGAGAGCAAGAAGAAGAAGAAGGAAGAAGACTAGAAGAAGAGAGAGAAAGAGAGAAAAAAAGAGAGAAGGAAGGAGGAAGTCATGGAAGTTGGAGATGAAGGTAAAGAGTATGATCTTGATAATAACTAGTTTCCCTAATCTGGGGCTCTTACACCTTATATACCCCGGTCAGTGTAATGGGGTGTTTAAACCCTAGTCGGCGTGTATCCCGCTTGTTGCAATCCATCCCCACTCGGAAGGATTTTGCTCTCAAAAACAAGGAGAAATAGAGGGGACTGATGGTGGGTGGGGTAAGGGAGGGTTGAAAAGGACTACTCAGAGCCCTTTGACAATGAAAATTGGGTGGGTAGAGACTAGGGACAACATGCAGTCCGGAACCGATCTGCTGAAGTAAACAGGTCATAAATTTTGATAGACTGCTCCAAATAGGGTGTACCACATGTCAAAACGGAGCTTATGATGAGCACTTTTAGGTATGTAGAATGCACATGCCTGAGATTTGAGTAAGTACAAAACTGTTCTAAAACAATGTGCAGTCTGCGGGCAAAGGGTGGTCAATTGGGGCATGACCGGCTAGTCTTCCAGCCATTGGGCCTCACAGAGGTAGGGAAATTCATTGATGATGGTTGATGGGTGCCAAGAGGCTTCTTCCAAGGATAGGCCTTGCCATTTGATGAGGTATTCTTTAATGGATCGGGATCGTAAGTGCTTATCTCACTTACATTGAGTGATGCCTTCTTCATCTATGGGGGGAAGTTCTTCCACATAGTCCATTGAGGAGCCTACAAAGGGTTTTAGCTGTCTAATATGAAAGACATTGTGGATTTTGGTGGTAGGGGGGAGTTCTAAGCAATAGGCTAAGTCACCAACTCTCTTCAGGATCTGGTATGGGCCATAGAAGCGGTGGGCCAGCTTGTTACTACTGCCCTCTTTCCGAGTCGAGTAGCAGGACTTAGGCACTTTCAAAAGGACCAATTTCCCTTCTTGGAATTCCAAATGCCTTAGAGTTTTATGTGTATTTGGGCCTTTTGAAGGTTCATTTTTCTTTGCTGAAGTAAAGCTTGCATGAGATCCAACTCAGCTTGACTCTGAGGATTGATTTTATCATTAAAAAAGACTGTGGGGAGGGGAACCTTATACCCATATAAGGCCTCAAAAGGGAAAACTCCAATGCTAGAGGGCGTGGAGATATTATATGAAAAATTAGCCAAGTGAAGCCACATATCCCTACTGTGCTATACATCATGGCAAAAGGGCCTCAAATATGTCTCAAGCCATTTGTTCACTCTTTCAGTTTGGCCATCACTCTGAGGGTGGTATGCAGTGGACGGAGCAAGCTTAGTCCCCATCGAGGTAAAAACTTTCTACCAGAAGTTACTCATAAACTTCCCATCCCGATCATGTACTATGACCTGTGGCAAGCCATGCAACTTGAAGACATTTTCCATAAACTGTGTGGCCACCTAGGAGGCAGTGTATTTGATCTTAGTGGGGATAAAGTGGGTAGCTTTGGTGAGGCGATCAATGACCACATAGATACTGTTCCACCCTTTCTTAGTCACAGGAAGGCCAGCAATAAAGCCCATTGTGATGTGAGTCCATTTCCCTTCAAGATAGGCAGAGGCTGCAAGAGGCCAGCAGGTTTGAGTGTACTATCCTTGTTCTATTGGCATGGAACACATTTGGTCACAAAGTCCTTGACATCCCTCCATAAGCCTTTCCAATGAAAGTTTTTGGAAATCTTGTCATATGTTTTGAAAACACCCAAGTGACAAGCAGTGGGGCATGAATGCATCTCTTCCATGATCTTGTATGTGAAGGGGGAAGTGTGGGGGATAACAATCTTGCCATGGGAGCAAATAAGGCCATGCTTAAGCTGATATTGGGAGTTTTCAGGTATGAACCCATGCTATAATTTCTGAAATGTGTGGCTGAAGTGATCATCTAACAAGTAAGCCTCTTGAAGCTCTTCAACCCAATCATTGTGCAATTCTGAGATAGAGGACACTCCGCATGCCCACATTCGAGAGAGTGAATCAACCACAATATTATCCTTGTCCCGAGTGTGTGAAATATCAAAGTCATAGTTCTGTAAGGTTGCCATCCATTGCCTTTGCTTAGGAGTCAAAGTAGAGTGAGTCAAGAAGTACTGGAGGACTCGGTGGTCGCTTTTTACTTAGAAGCGGCTGCCATACAAATAGTGGTTCCATTTCTTGATGGCATGGAGAATGGACAACATCTCCTGGTCATATACATTCATTTGCATCTCCTTCTCATCAAGCTTGCGGCTCTCAAATGCAATCACACCATGCTCTTGCAACAATACCGCACCAATACCCTGGCCATTGGCATCACAATGAATGGTAAATAGCTTAGAGAAGTCAGGGCAAACAAGGATGGGAGCTGAAGTAAACACATCCTTCAACTGTTTGAAGCTATGATCCGTAGTAGTGGCATTACAAAAGAATGACTCCTTTTTCAAGTGATCACAAAGGTGCTGCAATGGTGGCATAGTGCTTAATGAAGCATATGTAGAATGAAGAGAGACTAAGGAAGCCATGCAAAGAAGTGGTGGTGGAGGGAGTGGGCCAGTCTCTAACACATTGCACCTTCTTCGAGTCAGCCTATATACCATTTTTGCTCACAATGTGTCCCAAGTACTCCATAGATGTCTGCATAAATATGCACTTTCTCTCCTTAGCAAAGAGTCGATGCTCTCTCAATATGTCAAACACCCTCCAAACGTGTGTCAAGTGTTCTGTGGATGACTTGTTGTAAATGAGGATGTCATCGAAGAAAAAAAGCACAAACTTGAACATAAAGGACTGTAATATTTTTTTCATGAGGCTTTGAAAGGTGGCGGGTGCATTAGTCAACCCAAAAGGCATAGAAAGTCCATGATCAGTCCTGACGGGTGTTTTGACCTCATCTCCTACCTGCATATGAATCTGATGGTAGCCAGAGCACAAGTCAATCTTAGTGAAAAAGCATGCCCCTTTCAACTCATCTAGCAAATAATCAATCCGTGGGATGGGATAGCGGTTCTTCATTGTAATTTTGTTCAAATATTTGTAGTCAATGCACATGCGAAAGGAGCCATCTTTCTTTTATACTAAGAGGATGGGGGATGCATATGGGAAAGAACTCGATTCAATAAAACCCATCTCTAACAACTCCTTGATTTGTTTTGCAACCTCTTCATGCTCACACTTGGAGAGTCTATAGGGAAGTTTATTCACTGGCTTGGAATGGGGCTCGAGGCCAAGTGGGTGGTCCACTTGTCTCTTGGAAGGGAGGGATGTAGGCATCTGAAATAGGTCATTGTATTCCTCAAGTGAGGCTTGCAAGGCTGAATAATGAGATGTTGCAGAGGGCTAATAAGAATTGTCCTTATTTAATTGCAAAACAAAGATTTGTGAGCATTTCTTAAAATCCCGTTTGAGTCGCTTTGCTGTAATGAGCTGAAAATCAGCATGATCTTGAACTCCCTCTAGGTGGATAGGCTATCCATGTATCATAAACTCCATGTAAAGCTGAGAGAAGTCTATAGCAATCTTCCCCAATTGTTTCTGCCAATCACAGCCCAAGATAATGTTAATGGGGCCTATATCCAGGGCAATCAGGTCAATTAGTGCCACATAATTTTCAGCCAAGCATAAGGGAACTACAGGACATACACGTGTGCTGATTTCTTCTTCTCCATTTGCTACTTGGACCTTCAAGGGGTGGTGTATTTCCATAGGGGTGCATTTCAATTTTAACGCTATATATATGTTTGTTTGTTTGGTTGTTTGTTTGTTTTTTTTTTTAAATATAGAATAAAAGAAAAAACATAAAAGACTAAGAAAACAAAATATCTAGACTAAAATCTTCAAAGTCTCTGAGATCTTCTAGTGAAAACAATAATCCTAATCCAAAATCATCAACTCCATCTAAGTCAAACCTATTAACTAAACTATCATCTATAGGATGCTCAAGAATAGCCTCTAGCGTAGACATATCAGAAGTCACAGATCCGCTATCAGGTGCATCGCTAAGAACCTCCATCACATCATGGAGCGAAGCCGAAGCTGCATCATCATAGTAGGGCATAGGGGCCACTGGTAAAGCATCTAAGGAATGCCCCTCGGTCGCATCCATGTACCAACAAATATAATCCCAACATGGGCAGGGAACACTAGTCTGCAAATCATGGTAAGATGGAGTAAGGCGGTAGACAGTGGAACGATATCTCGCAAATTCTGCTTGCTCTCGGCCTACCCTAGACTGACCAGCGCCGCGCTCAGGAGAAAAAACACTATTATAATCATGACGCTGGTAGGTATAACCAATCATTTCCTGCATGGCAGTGGTACCATAGCGTCGAAAGTATGTGCGACACTGCCAACACAAGAACTGAGCACGCACAAATAAATGCCGCTGACAAGACCTACAACCAAAAGGTGGATGATAGTGTAAACAAAAAATAATCACAAAGGAAGAACCACAACAGGCCTCCCCTCTCGGTGCATATAAAAACCTGTCATGCGTCTGAAAACGCGGAATATCGTAAGGTCCAGCATGAACAGGATCAGTACTATCGGCATCAATACGAGGGTAAAGCGCATCCATCCACAAAAAGGCCATACCTGCATCCCATTTAAAAAACCCCCAAGAAAGAAAAAACATCCAAGATTGGATTAGACAAAATATTATTTTAACTACTAACCTAACTATACCTAGCTAACCTAAGTCACAAAATGTTTAAGGCGCAGGCCATTAACCCTAAATATCTCATTTTCAGCATTAATATCCTGCACATCAAGAGAACCATTATCATAAACATTAATCACCTTAAAAGGTCCCAACCAACGAATTTTAAGCTTCCCAGGAAATTTATAATAACGACTGTCATAAAGCAAAACTAAATCGCCTTCTTTAAACTCCCGTACTTTAATATTCTGGTCGTGCCATGCTTTACGACGTTTTTGCATTGCTTCTAGACTTTGTAGGGCTAATAATCTTTCCTCATCCAACTTTACCAATTGTAAAATCCGTTGTTTCAAAGATTCAACCTCACCTAGTCGTAATGATAGAGCTACTCGTAAAGTAGGCAACTCTTGCTCAATAGGGAATATAGCATTAGTGCCATAAACTAAATTGAAGGGTGTATTTTGCACTGTCACCTTATAAGTAGTTCTATAGGCCCATAACGCTTCATATAAACGTTCATCCCAATCTCGCCTGTGGGAAGCAACCGTTTTAGTTAAAATCCCACATATAATGCGATTGGTTACTTCAACCTGACCGTTAGCTCTGGGATAATAAGGTGTTGATTTGCGATGTTTAATTTTATAGAGTTCCATTAACTCATTGATGAGACCATTCAAGAAATGGGAACCTCGGTCACTTACTAATTCCAGTGGGCAACCAAAACGCGTAATAATATTCTCGTACATAAACTTAGCCACATCAATGGCTTTATCCGTTTTAAGCGCTTTCGCTTCCACCCACTTTGTAATATAGTCAGTACAGACTAAGATATAACGATTCGATCGATATCTAGTAGGCGGATCGATTGGGCCTACAAAATCAATTCCCCATTTCTCAAAAGGTGCTAATGCTAATATAGGTGTCAAAGGCGTAGCAAAACTCTTAGAAGGACGACCAGTCCTTTGACATACATCGCATTTGCGACAATAATAATAAGTATCTTTAAATAGAGTAGGCCACCAATAACCAGCTAATAGAACTTTTCTTGCAGTCAATTCACCGGCAAAATGGCCACCACACGGCTCATCATGCAATGCCTTAAGAACCACTGGTACTTCATCTTCCCTTACACAACGTCGATAGATACCTTCGCGTGGAAAAAATTTATAAAGGTAACCCCCTAATAGTCCATAGGAGCGTGCTTGCATAAATATTTGACGTTTCCTGCGCTTATCGGCACCAGGTGGATATCGAGCAGTACTAAGAAAATTCGCAATATCAGCATACCATGGAACTTGTGTCTCCACAGTAAAAAGTGATGCATCCGGCAAATCATCTTCCACACCTTCCTCCTTGTCTGATGTTAATAATCGTGATAGATGATCTGCTAGCACATGAGCTCTACCAGGACGAGTAACTATTTGAAAATCAAACTCTTGGAATAACAACATCCAACGAATCACACGTCCTGAAAGTTCTGCTTTATTAAGCAAATACTTTAACGCCTCATGATCAACATATATAGTAAACTTATTCCCTAATAAATAATGACGAAATTTCTCCACCGCAAATACCATTGATAGGCATTCTTTCTCAGTGGTGGTATAATTCCTTTCTGCATCACTTAAATTTCGACTCGCATAATAAATTGGATGATCCACCTTATTATCATCTGCTTGGCACAAAACAGCTCCTACAGCATACATAGATGCATCAGCATGAATATGGAATTCTTTTGTCCAATCTGGGGGTGCGAGTACTGGTCCTTCAATTAACTTATGTTTAAGAAATTCAAATGCTTTCTGGCAAACACCATCCCAAATAAAAGGAGTATCCTTTCATAGCAGATTTGTCAAAGGTGATGCCACCTTTGCAAAATCGGAAATAAATCTCCGATAATAATTTAGATGTCCTAAAAATCCATGCAATTGCTTAAGATTTGTTGGAGGTGGAAGTGCAGAAATCTTAATAATTTTAGCTGGATCCATGGCAATACCTTCTTTAGAAACGATATGCCCCAATAAGGTTCCTTTTGGTACTCCAAAAACACATTTATCAGGATTCAAGGATATACCTACTTCGTCACTACGTTCAAATACTTGCGTTAGTAGCTCAGGCATTTCTTTTGCCGTACCATAGACACAAAAGTCATCTAAGAAAACTTCCATCTATTGACGTAGAAAATCTTGATAAGCTGCAATCATAACTCTCTGGAATGTTGCGGGTGCATTGCACAAACCAAAAGGCATTACTCTATAAGCAAATGTACCCCATTCAGTAGTAAATGTAGTTTTGGATTGATCTTCAGGATGAATTAGTACTTGGTTGTAACCACTAAATCCATCCATGAAAGAATACAGCTCATGACCAGCAACCTTATCAAGTACCTGATCAGTAAATGGCAAAGGAAAATGATCTTTACGTGTTTTGCTATTCAGCTTTCTATAATCGACACAAATGCGAATCTTCTTACTATTCTTCTTAGGTACTACCACAATAGGAGATACCCATTCACTGTATGCAACAGGATAAATAAATCCAGCATCTAAAAGCTTAGTAATTTCAGCTTTCACTAACTCTGCATACACAGGGTTTGTTCGTCGTTGACGTTGACATACAGGTTTTGTGCCTGGTTCTAGATCAATAAAATGCTGACATAATTCAGCTTTGATACCCTTAAGGTCCCTATATGACCAAGCAAAAGCGTCAACATGCAATCGTAGGACTTCTTCGAATCTTTCACGATATGGCGATTCCAATTGGTCTCCTAAATTTAAATATTTCCCTTCTGCCATTTTAAGCTTAACTACTTCAACTTCAGGCTCTTCAATAAATAGAGAGTCTATTCTTCGTGGCTTAATTGTGGGCACATCTTCGGATATCTGCATCAATACATTTTCAAGCAGGTTATTCTTAGTACTTGATTCCAGTGCTTCTTCTCCCACATTCACAGAATTTACTAAGGGTAAAGCCCTATAAGGAATAATAGCCAGGTTATCTTGCGTAGCACCATCAACTTCTACTCCATAGACATTTACTAACTCAGGAAAGGATTTTTCAGTATATCTCTTCCCATATTTATCTAAATCGCCGTTATTGACATTTACATTTTTACGAGATTTCATGGTAAATGAGGTTCTTACAGAGTCAATTACGCTAGGTATCTGCTCTGAAGTACATGGATATTGAGCATGTAACCTACGGCGATATCGACGTAAAATTTCGTTATTCTTTTCTAAACATTCCTGATCATCTAAACTCCAAAACCATTGATTATCTTTAAGCTTGAGAATTAATGAATGTAGATTCTCATCCTCCTCTCCCTGAATTCGACAGCCCAAATAATGTATAACTTGTTTCAGTTCCACAAAATTTCTAGGTACTGCAGGTTCAAACCATCTAAGTTGTGGCTCTTGCCCATCCCCATAAATGGTAAAATCCATTACTCTTTCTTTTGGATGAGGCAACACCACCACTTGCATTTTGTGCAATTTAACCTTAGTAGGTTCAGATTGGACTTGTTGATAACCAATTATCGGTCCCCTAGAACAGCGATAAATCTTCTGTGCAATTCCGGTCGAACGCCTAAAAGAATGACACAACCAGGAAACATTTGTAGGGTTTTTCTCTTGAGTCTCTGGTTCAAAAGTATTCTTAGATTTATGTTTTTCCAAAAACCTATCAGTGTCTTCATGTTCTTCCCAATAATTTGTATCCATAGATAACGCTTGGTCCATCTGTAACTCACCCCTACTGAATTTAGATTTCTCTTCTTCTAAATAAAATTCTAAAAACGAGATTTCATCTAGATATCGCCTTTCTCTAAACTGAAACTCTGCCTTTTCCTTTTGCAACTCAGTAATCTTCTTCATTGCTTCATTTACAGCAGTCAACGTTGCCTCACGCTCTACTTCCAATGCCTCTTCCAATTCTCTAATAATCCTAGCGTAATTATCATGATGTTCACGAGA
The DNA here is from genome assembly GCF_053477565.2 of Lygodium microphyllum. NCBI lineage: Eukaryota > Viridiplantae > Streptophyta > Polypodiopsida > Schizaeales > Lygodiaceae > Lygodium > Lygodium microphyllum. Next base: position 153,873,914 of record NC_141139.1, on the reverse strand, counting down.
AGTCTGTGAGAACCTGTTAAAAGCCGAAGCTGAATCATCCTCATCCTCACGAGATAGTGGTCTTTGTAAGGGTTTGCACCTATGCCTACTTCTCCTCTCTCTTTCCTTTGCTTCTAGCTGATAGTAATAAATCCTTTTAGCTCTATCTGGCAATTGTTCAAATCCAAAGGGTAAAGCATTTTCCCCATAAGGAAGAGCTTCTAAAATCCTACTCTCAAGCATACTATTATGATTATCAGTAACATCATCTTCTCCCATACCTTCTGAAGAGGTTATTGAAATATCAGCCAAATCAGATATCATTAACTCAGGCATTTCTTCCTCCTCTAATTCATCCATAGAAATCACTTCCGACCTGTTGTAAGCAAAAAATACATCTTCTTGATCATTTCCTTCTTGATTTGTAGATAATTGAAAACATGTTTCAAGCGAATCATCAAGATACTCTGCTTCCTCTACTGAAAGCATTAAGCAGTCGAGAGTTGTATCTTCGGATGTGGATAACCACTGAGTAATATCGCTATCCGAATCATTGTCAGATGAAAACGCTACAGCATAATCACCAATACCCATCTGTTCTACCTTGTGAGGCTGATGTACTATATTGACCTCTACTTTCTCTGCTCCTGCTGGGTGTGGTGTCTTAAATAACCAGGCATAAGGCCCTTCGTGATCAGTCCCCTCCATTTCTGAATCATAAAATTCACTGTTGGATTTCTCATCCATTTCACTAACTGCCTCATCTCCTGAATCTTTCAAAAATCCTTTTGAAATAACTTGTATCTTAACCCTATCATCTCTAGGACCAATTACAATTGAACCTTTATACCAGTCCTGAATGCATCTTGCTTGGTATAACCAAGGTCTTCCCAACAGAACAGAATATGATGAAATATTTGTTTGCGAACGAACGATCAAATAGTTCACATGAAATTCTAATCCGGCTACTACAGATTTCACATTCCGCAGTAACCCCAAAGGAGTTACTTTCCTTTGATCAGCCACACGTAAAACAATATGAGTAGGTTCTAGATCCTTCAACCCTAATTCTTGCATAGCTTGTTCTGTCATCAAATTAACTGCTGAGCCACCATCTAACTGCACTTCATGTAGCAAGTGGCCATTAATAGTAGTATCGATAACTGGAGCTCCTGGGTCCACAAATAAATCTACTATTTTTACATCCTTAGTTGTTTTTCCTTTGGAAGAATTTTCACGGACTTTAGAAGCGTTTATTTCAATCCTCTTCCTTCGACGCCGAACTAATTTATGGTAAAGTTGTTTCCGACAAACAGGCGCTATTTCTAGCAATTGCCGAAGGTTAATAGTCAATGATATTTCTTCTAATGCAGCCCAAAGATCATAGGTCTTATTTACGGATTCTACATAATCTTTACTCCCTTCCTTAGGAGGAACCAATCTTTCGAGAAAAGGAGCTACTCCCACTTGAATCTTAGGATTTACTAAGGGCACAGGTAATAATGGATGGTCAGAGGAATGCTGCGGAGAATCCGATTCAGGTAGTTCTATATTAGGATCTATGTCCTTAGACTTATCCTTCACTGCTCCGTTTAATTGTGAACTCTCTTCCTCTAAACCTTGCTCCTTCTGTTGTTGCTTTTGTGCCCGAGTAATAACACCAATCATAGGGTCAGCTCTAAAGGTCACCTTACGAGGTATAAATTTTGATTTAACTCCAATATCTTTCCTTATTGTTTCTACTTCAACTAAATTTGCAGCAGACGTTGAAGGTTCGTTAGAGGTTTGTTTCCCTTTGTCAGACATTTGATTATCCTCTCGCTTAGGACAATTCTCTTCATAGTGTCCTTCACCACTGCACCTCCTACAAAGAGGAGTATAGTCTTGATTTTTACGCGCATTTGGACAATATGTGGCTATGTGACCTTCTTGTTGGCATCGATAACAAATTACTGGTCCCCTAGGTCTTTGTTGACCACCTTGTCCCATTGAATTACGAAAATTTCCATTATTTCTTCTAAAAGGAGAATTTCTCCCTCGATTGCCATCACTATTGTAATTGTTTCGAGGCACTGGGGGTCTACCCTGGGTGGGCAATCCTCGTGGCCTAAAAGGTTGATTGGGTGGTCCAATCTCATAATTCCTATTATTACGATCCATGTAATTGTAATTCGTTTGCATTGAACGAGCTTGTTGTTGCTCTTGACCTAATTTATGCCAACAATTTGTATCTAAATGACCAGTCTTATGGCAAAAAGAGCAAAACGGTGGATGATCGGGCATTAACCTTGAAGGCGTCGGACACTCTGTAGCCACATGGCCGTAACCATGACACTTACCACACCAAATATTAGATCGAGGTGGGTTTGAAGTCGAATTTCCCGACGATTGTTGAGCACTAGATCCTTGTGTCGTTATCGAATAAATTTCTTTCAAAGGCGCTTGTACTACAGTCATAATTTCCTCCTTTAATTTTCCTAGAGATTTCGCAATAATATCTGCTACTTTTGCTTCATCCAGAGGAGATTGAGATTGCGGCATAGAAGGCATTCCTGTCTGCATCATATAGGCTGGAATTGAAGTGTACGGATTTAGAGGTACACTCGACATGTTTGAGCTTGCGGTTACCGAGGGATTTAAAGGAACGGTCACATAAGACACGTTCTTAGGTACCCCACCTGAAGTACTTGGGTATTCTGTCCGAGATTCTTTGAATAGATCTCTCCGTCGTTGTTGACTAAGCTGCACTTCTTCCCACCATCTAGCATGTGTTTTAGCATCTGCCAACGTAGCTGGTCGTTGTAAACTAACATGCTGATGAACTTCAGGATTAAGTCCATCAATAAACTTACGTTTTTGCGTGGGATCGTCAGGAGCAGGATTCATCTTACGAATGATTGTCTCCATGCGCTCAATATAATGTTCAACACTTTCAGTTGCTCCTTGGGACAGATAATCCAATTGAAGAGCCAATCTATCTTGAAAACCTTGTCGTCTAAATTTTTCTAGAAAAGCTCTTGATAAGGCATCATAGGTCCCTTTATGTTGAGCATCTAAATTCCCATACCATTTTGCTGCTTCATCTTTTAATGTTGCAGGGAAGATATGAAGCTTTTGGTCGTCATCTATTATCTCATTGGCGACGCAAGTCACCTCAAATCTTTGCGAATGGGCATCGGGATCTTCGTCCCATAATCCCCCGAATTGCGTGAAATCAGCTAATCTAACTGGGTTGCGAGCCATTGTTTCTCTAAATAGTAGCCCTAACCCTAAATCGTTGACAGTATCAAACCACGGAGGTTCCTGAGGTTCCTTAAATAATTGACGCAATCCGAAATTTGACTCTAAATCCCAGTCAAAGAGTAGTTCAATACTCCCGACCGTAGCATTAGCTTCACTCTCCCTAGTTTCACTATTTTTCCTACCTCTTTCCCCAGTGACACTGCTAGTACCGGAGGCAACTTGATCCCATTGATATGAAGCTGCTTCACTTTCTTTCAATGGTGTTCTACCAGTTGACAAGTTAGGCTGAAGAGGTTCTACCGTTGAGTTAGACACAGCGTCTACTCCCAAATTCAGCAATGCGTTGACCCTCTCTAGCCTTTCTAATAGCCAAGCCTCTTGTCGCACTGCTCGTTCTCTAACTCGCTGATCCCTAGCTTCGTTTTGCTGCTTCCGTCTCTCTTCTGAATTCATCCACGAGTACAAAACTAGTTGTTACTGTCATACTCCAAAATTACTCTCGTTTTATTTGAAGCTATAAAATTAGGTTGTCGCTTGTATGCGCACTTAGAAGGTTCAAAATAATCGGCAGCTCTGGGTCTATCTCCCCAAAAGGTAACTTTTCTTCTTGCTCGGGGATTAAACCTAGAATTTCAGCAACCTCTCTAACGTCTTTCGTGTCGAAAGAAATTCTTAAACCTCTGGATACACGTATCCAAGGCAACACATCATCCCACACTACTCTTCTAAACGTCCGATAAGCTGTACGGTGATACCAATCAAAGTGGTACGATACACTGATTGTATTTATCTCTACCGCGTCTATTAACCCAAAGTGTGTCGCTAGTAGAACTATAGTTTGCGCACAGTCGTTATAACCCCAGCTCCAAGAGGATAATTGTTCAACGTCCACAGTTAATTGTGGCCCAAAATATGTGCCTCCCTCTACTAACTCCGTATCTCTCGCCCAGTCTAGCACTTTTCTTTGACACTCCTGGGGCAAATTAGGAAAATAGTCCCTTAGAAAAGAGACTGCGTATTCACTCATAAATAACACTTAGGATCTAAAATACCCCCGGAAGATTTATCACTCGTTCGAGCGCACTTGGCTCCCGGCAGACGCACCAAAAATGACTGGCCAAAGACCAAGCCACTTTTACCCAGGTTAACAAGCCAACTCCTAAGAGTTGTTGCACTAAACAAGTGATTATTTCACTAATTGTTTTAATTCGACTTAACTTAGCCTTCCCTAAAATCTACAACGTTGTTTGTAGTAGTCCAACTGCAAAGATTCTAAACTTCAGTAAATTATACTGGGCACTAAATTGCTAAACCTAAGATAACTATGGTTTCTCCTCATCTCTCAGAGGCAGCTCCTCATAATGTTCTCCTGCCATGCTAGTGGCGGTTTATCCAGGAAATGTTTTTAATGTTTGACTTTGGAAAGGTTGTTTCAAGAATATAGATCTCTTAGATCTATGTGTATATCTCCATTTAAAATTCCTTTTATGTTCCTCTCCACCTGATTAAAATTAATTCTTTTTATTTGTTTAATTTTAAACAAACATTCAAATCAAATTTTCTGACATACCATAAACCCCTAAATTTTAATCTCCCTTGGTAGACATTCCCCACTCCGTATATAAATTTCGTCGTTGCTTATTAGTTTTTAAATACTTAATTCATTTTGCAAATATAACGTCCTTTCCTTCTCTCTTCTATAACCAGTATCAGCATGATAAAACAAATTCTTTTCACACTCTTATGGTTCACATAAAACGTTCATTTTAAATCCCGTATATCCCCTTAACTTTCTTTAAATTATCCTAGTAGCCCTCCATGACCTGAACCATATCCTAAGACTACACAATCTGCCATGAATAACATGATTTCTAGTGGCTCTAAGAATATGGATTGCATAAGCTCAAAGAACTTCATTTTGCAAAGTCCTACAGTCTCTAAGCCTTGGTCTTAATACCCTATTTCTGGCAAATGAGATATAAGAGTTTCTTATGGTTGTAGACAGGCCAAAAGGTTAAATTTTGTACCGACATTCCCTGGCCAGACTGCAAGGACACGGTCTCCAAAGACAGCAACAACGAACACCGCATCTGCATTGAATTCATGTAAAAATTTAGTAATAAGGTGTCAATTGTATACAGTTTTGCCAAAAAATTGTTGCAATAAATGGCATGTTTTTAGGTGTTGTCAGGCTCCTAGGGAGAGAAATTCGAACCAGGGTGGGAGAAGGCCTCAAATGGATGTTGGCTACATGGTGGATGGGGGAATGAGAGGGTTTCCCGATCTCATAGGTAGAAGGGGAAATTCCCTTAGCGCCAAGTATACCCTATGGACCATGCAACCGTTCCTGATGTGGAGGATGTCTATGTCACGATTGTGGGAGAGAAGGAAGGAGTCTCACTTGAAGCTTTCTTGCTTGCACAATGGGGGAATACACACAAGGGTGGAGGCTGAAAACAGTTTTTCTCTTGTTGTGTAAGCCAAAAGAACCCTCATACAAAGAAATAGAAGAACCCTATATATGGGTCTCAAACCAAACTCAACTAACTAAGGTGGCATACTAACTGAGCCACGAACTAGAGTAGATAAGGATAGCTGTCATCTAGCTATTATTCATGGGCGGTGTATCAACCGCATCTGCAACTGACACGTCGGTGACATAAATGCACAACGGTCACCCTGGCATATCACGAGTGGAGCTCGATATCTCAACACTCCCCCTCGAGCTCAATCCCAATTCCTGCACACCAAGCAGGTCTCTGAACTTGCACAGCTTCTCTGCGCCCAATGCCTTCGTAAATATGTCAGCTACCTGATCCTCTGTGCTGACATAAACTAGATCAATAAGACCTAGTAAAACCCTCTCCTGCACATAGTGATAATGCACCTCAATGTGCTTTGTTCTAGCATGATAGACTGGGTTATTTGCCAAGTGTATACTACTCATGTTGTCACAATAAATGAAAACTGGCCCATCTGTAGGCTGATGCATATCATAAAGTAGCTTATGCAACCAAGCTACCTCACATGCAGCGATTGCTGCGCCCCTGTACTCAGCCTCTGTGTTGGATAAGGCAACTGTAGGCTATTTCTTGCTGCTCCAAGCGACTGCAGCACTCCCAAAAGAGAACACATATCCACTGGTAGATCGTCTATCAGAAATGCTACCAGCCCAATCAGCATCAATGTATCCAAGCAACTGTATCTGAACCCCAGTCTCATAAAATAGTCCATATTGCAATGTGGACTTCACATACCTGACTATGCGTCTAGCCGCATCCAAATGTGGTTTCCTTGGAGCCTGCATAAACTGACTTACCAATCCAACAGCATAGCTCAAATCTGGACTGGTAATAGTTATATAAATCAAGCTTCCTACTATGCGTCTGTACATAGTAGGGTCTTCCAGAAGCTCACCTGCATCTGCGCTCAGCTTCACATTCTGCTCCAAAGAAACTGAAATAGGCTTATAGCCTGTCATCCCATATTTGGACAGCATGTCCAATCCATACTGCCTCTGCAAGAGCTGTATCCCACTTGGTGATCTAATCACCTCAATGCCCAAGAAATAACGCAGCTCTCCCAAATCCTTTATCTCAAACTTTTGCTTCAATAACATTTTCACATGAAGGATATCTTCATCACTGTCACCTGTCATAATCAAATCATCAACATAAATGACAAGTAGCATGATACCTTTCTCTGTTTTTCTCACATAAAGTGAAAAATCTGCCTTGGAAATCTGAAAGCCAATAGTGACAAGATACTGTCCTATCTTGTCAGACCATGCTCTAGGTGCTTGCTTTAAGCCATACAAGGCTTTCTTCAACCTGCAAACAAACTCAGGATGAACAACATGCACATAACCTGGTGGCTGCTCCATATAGACCTCTTCTTGCAAATCACCATGCAAGAAGGCATTCTTTACATCCATCTGATGTAAAGACCATCCCTTTGATGCAGCCATAGCAATGACTGCTCTTACGGTTGCCATCCTTGCAACCGCATTCAATGTTTCTTCATAGTCAATGCCATATGTTTGTACATACCCCTTAACTACTAATCTTTCCTTGTATCTGTTCACAGAACCATCTGCATTGTGCTTCACCTTATAAACCCAGTTACAGCCAATTGCATTCTTACCTTTAGGCAAAGGTACCAACTCCCATGTAGCATTTGCTTCCAAGGCATCCATTTCTTCATCCATGGCTTTCTCCCATTTTCTTTTCTCATGGCTTGCTCAAAAGAAGTGGGTTCTGGTTCCTGTATCACTTTGACCATATATGCATAGTGAATGGCTGTAAATCCATCATATTTCAGCCTATCCACAGGATACCTAGCTCTAGTAGACCTGCGCAAAGTAGGTTCACTCCCAGGTGCTCCCAAAACATCCCTGGTCTTCCTTACTCTAGGTGTAACAATAGAAGGAATACCCAACTCATCATCAATGCTCTGTTCTGAGCCACTGGATTCACCATCCACATAAGAGTGACATGCATTCACATCAAACATGGGCTGATCTATCTTCTCTTTTTCTTTTCGTGGAACCTGCATACCACTATCTGCATTGTTTTGAGGAGATTCTCCTAATCTCAATCTGCCTGTCCATGGCGAAGAATATGAACCACTGCTAGAGGACACTCCAGGTCCACTAATATTTTGTGACTGCTGCTGTGAATTCTATGCAGCACTACCATTTTGTGCATCTACATCATCAATCACATTTACTGGTTTATACCAGCTACTCATCTCATCAAAAACAACATCTCTGCTCACTGTAAACTTACGAGTAGAAGGGTTATAGCATCTATACCCTTTTTGCTGCAGAGAGTAACCAATAAAGATGCACTTCTCAGCTTTTGGATCCAACTTGGATCTCAACTCATCTGGCACATGTACATAGGCAATGCAACCAAAAATTTTCAAATGAGAAATATCTGGTTTCCTACCAGTATACCTCTCCTCTGGAGTCATCCCATGTATTGCTGCAGTGGGAGTCCTGTTCATTATATAGACTGCTGTAGCAACTGCTTCAGCCCAGTAAAAATCTGGCAAGTCTTTTTCGTTGAGCATGGCACGAGATACCTCTCCAATATGCCTGTTTTTCCTTTCTGCAATTCCATTTTGTAGTGGGGTATGACTGCATGAATATTGCTGCTTTATGCCATGCTCCTGCAGGAACCTTGCAAACTCATTTGAGAGGTACTCTCCCCCTCCATCTGTCCTTAGGCATTTTATTTGCAGGCCTGTTTCTTTTTCAACCATAGCTTTAAGAGTTTTGAAATGCCCAAAAACTTCACTTTTCTTTTTCATAAAATACACCCAAACTTTTCTGCTATAGTCATCAATAAAACTGACAAAATAATGACAGCCTCCAAGAGATGCAGCTTTAGTAGTCCACACATCAGAGTGGATTAATTCCAATGGCTTCTTACTCTCTTGAACATGTCTAGAAAATGGTTTCCTTGCCTGTTTTCCAAACTGACAGGCTTTACATACCTTATGCATTTCTGCAACCTTGAATTTTGGCAATCCTGACACAATATTTTGGGCTTGCATTGATTTAAGTCGCTGTACATTAACATGACCAATGCGTTTATGCCAGATATCAATATCTGCAACTACACCGGTCCCATGTGCAAACATTGCTGCACTCAATTCAGGCATGTCTACATCCAACGTAAACATTGTGCCCTTCTTCTTTCCTTTTGCTATCAAGCGACCTTTATTTTTCATATCCTCAACAAAGCATCCATGAGGATTAAACCTGACCTGTAAGCCCTGCTCAACCATTTGACCAACAGAAACCAGATTCTTGGTGATATTTAGGACATGAAATACATCGGACAAGTATTTCTTTTTCCCATCCTGCATAGACAAAGGAAAATTTCCAATCTGCACAATAGGATGTGCAGTATCATCACTAGTCTCCACAAATCCTGGTTTTTCCATTTTCCTTGCATCCTCCATCCATTCTGCATGACCTGTCATGTGGTTTGATGCACCTGAGTCAACATACCATACATCATTGCTTTCTTTTGCACTTGTCACAGAATTGTTCATGTGCTGCACCATAAACAAATGCTCATTTCTGTCATCACCCTGTCTACTAGAAGATGCATAATTCCCTTGTTGCAGTTTTCCATTCATGATGTCATTCTGCTTTTTATAGCAGTCTTTAGCCATGTGACCCATTTTACCACAGTAGTAGCATTCAACATTACTGTTTGCATTTTGGCCTCTTTGCCATCCACACGACCTCTTTGGCTCCCCTTGCCTCTAGAGTTACCACGTCCTCCTCCATAGGACTGGTTTTCTTGAGTTTGCTGCATATTCTGATTTCTACCATGGTCTCCAAATTGGCCTCCTCTACCTCTGCCTCTACCTCTTCCATCATTTGAGTAGAAGACAGCTTCTTTTGAAGTTCCTCCTGAAGAAGATGCACCACCATTTCTTTGCTCCTCAGAAATTAGAAGAGCAATCAACTCCTCAAAATTAGGAAATCTTTCACGAACGGAAATGGATGTTCGGAACTGTGCATAATCCTTTCCTAGACCATTCAAGGTCACTGAGACTAAATCATCATCTTCCACTGGCGACCCAATGGAAGCAAGTGCATCTGCAATCTTCTTCACCTTCATGTGGTAGTCATTGATGCTCATATTTTCTCTTTGCACATTATGTGCTTGAGCTACATTTTCCTGGCTTGCGTATTTGTGCTATACATTTTTGACAAAGTATCCCATGCCTCCTTTGGTGTACTTGCATCCTGAATATGCACAATCATAGAGTCTGAAATACTGATAGACAGCCAGTACATAACTTTCCTGGCTCTCTCATGCCATGCTTTGAATGCCTGCATTTGCTGTTGATTGGGAACATCAGGAAGAACTGGTTCTTCTTCATTTCATGCAACAAATTCCCAATATCCTTTTCCCATAAGGAAATTCATCATTCTAAACTTCCATGCTTGGAAGTTGTTCTTGTCAAGCTTTTCAATGACAATCTGTGAAAGAGAATCAGATGCCATTACAGAACACTACAAAAAATTATGTCACTGCAAAGAACACAACTTCAGCCTCACAAGGGCTAATCTGCAAAACTGACGAAAGTGGTATTTGACCACACAGTCACTTCCTAGTGACGATTTTGCATCAACAGGCAACAGGGATGATTCTGTAACTCCCAATGTCTCTGCGCACAGGCATACGATGTAATTTCTACAGTAACTTTTCACCGACTTGTAGAACAGTGGCTGCACAACATAAAACTGGGCCTTTTCCTGAGTGCATGCAGAAAACTTCCGCCTCCAAAAAAGGCCTCGAAATGGCCTCAAATCAAAAAAACAGGGTCGCCAAGGGCTAAAGCCCTATCCCGCAGCATATACTGCCCTCTTGCTTCACCGCGAAGGGCGTCTCAACCTGAGACAATGCACTCTTGCAATTTCCGGCTGTGCTGCTTGCAGAGATCTGCTCCCAAAACAGAAAATGAAAGCAACATTGCTCCTCTTACCAGAACACCGCGAGCTTGCTTGCTTTCTTGAGTTCCTTACCACGAACAAGGCTCTGATACCATGTCACGATTGTGGGAGAGAAGGAAGGAGTCTCACTTGAAGCTTTCTTGCTTACACAATGGGGGAATACACACAAGGGTGGAGGCTGAAAACAGTTTTCCTCTTCTTAGTTGTGTAAGCCAAAAGAACCCTCATACAAAGAAATAGAAGAACCCTATATATGGGTCTCAAACCAAACTCAACTAACTAAGGTGGAATACTAACTGAGCCACGAACTAGAGTAGATAAGGATAGCTGTCATCTAGCTATTATTCATGGGCGATGTATCAACCGCATCTGCAACTGACACATCGGTGACATAAATGCACAACGGTCACCCTGGCATATCACGAGTGGAGCTCGATATCTCAACAGTCTAGACTCATGGCTAGAGTCACTGGTCTTCTCTTGGGATGAAGCAGTCACTAATTGAGCGAGAAGAGTATTGAGGTGCTCTAAAGTATGTTGAGTCTTTGAGTTTGAGATAGCTATGTGCTCGAGTCACTTCATCAAACTTGGACATCCTTTGGCAGTGGTTGGTGACCATATCATTATGTCGTTCCATAGGACGGAGCTCATGTTGGTAGAGGGTGTGATTGAGAAGGGTGTACAGGTGTGTTTCACCCATTTCCTCCCGTATGTCACCATGGTAATCTTGCTCGAGCTTGGTTCCTCATTCATGGAGGTCTGGGAGTCTCTAATCTCCCTCTGGAGTTCCTCTTGGGCCTTGCTTTTGCTTTCTGGCCAGCCATCTAGATGCAGTCTAGAGGACCTGCTATCAGTAAAAGGGGCGTCACTCTTTGTAGGAAAATCTTATTGATGAGATTTTAGGCTCAAGTCAGAGGGGACAGATTCCTCTTCAAGATGAGCTATTAACCTTTGTGATAGAAAATGATTAAAATTTTCTATAAAGGGTTTACTGTGCCTGTCCTGGAGCAGTTTGCACCCTGTCCACATTGACCCTAGTGCACAAAAATGGGCATAACTTTCAAACCGTAGCTTCAATATTGGGGAGGTTTTTGATTCAAACGGGAGGGGACAAAGACCTCTTCGAGGTGAGCTATAGGGTTCACTCCAAATTCAAAACAAAATTTTCTACAATGGGATCTTCTTGATTGTTCTGTAGGATTGTGACCAAAAACACTGTTTGTCCCGTAGTACCAAAGTCTTACATGGATAGAGCATAGTTCAAGGGGCCTAATCAGTCACATCAATAGCATACTGAGTATACTAAGCATAATCCCAAGAATCATTTCATACCCATTGGCTCTGCCATTAATGCATAAGTACATTCATTGCCATACATCTCCTTTGACTGCGTGCACTTCAAGTGTCATGCATGAGTGCCATTAGCATTGTGGGTTATTCAAGAGGGATCATTAGGTCAGGGGAGTGGAGCTCATGGAATTACCCGCACTTGCATACAAGTATCGAGCTCCAGATCACCGAGAGGTGGGCAAAGTTTCCCCCACGACGGGTTGTGCACCCCTTCAAGGTCTTAAGTGGCAAGGGAGGGTCATCTCTCTTTTGTCTTACCACCTCACCTGGCATTGGCCTTTTTCCTCGGCCGGAGTATACATGGTAGACATTTTTAATAAGCAATCTGTATGAGATGCATTAGAAATAAGACATTGGGCCTTTTTCATGAGATGCAAGGAATGACAAAGTTTGGGGTAGGGGTTACATTGGTAGTCCAATGACTCACTGGCTGCTACTTACCCAATTTACAATAGCTATTATTCATTTTGGGCTCATCCAAGATCACAAGACAAAATGGGGGTTAATGTCAACCATTACAATAAATTTTATGAAGAGGTATGATGCATGCACACGAAGAGGATTGAACTATTAACCTATGCAATTTTGAATCGCTCCAACAATGGATGAAGCTCAAAAAGTTGCTTAATGGAGATATTAAGATCAGATTGGCATACCTCTTTAATGCTTAGGAAGACCCTTGAAGCATAAATCATCATGATGCCTGATTGCTCCATCGATCAAGTCCGCTTGTTGGTTGGGGCATCCGTGGAAGAAGATTTCAGCGTTCGAATGCTCCTACTGATGAGGAAGGCTCCCATGCTTGTCCCGAAGCTTGAGCTTCAAAGATGGGAAGCTTCAAGTGAAGCTTTCATGGTTTCCCACAAAGCTCCCATGCATGGTGAACTCAATATCTTCATCCGGGCAAGAGAAATCATTCACGGACTGAAGGGCTTGTGGGGTTTGAGCTCTCACGATCAAGGATGGCTTCAGCTTGAAGAATACATGGCTACCCCAAACTATTTCAAACTGTCCAACTGCTCTCCACCTTGGGCTGAATCCCGGGAGCAAGTGTGCCAAGGGAGTGAGAGCAATGTGCTAAGTCATTGCCCTAGAGTTGCACTGAGGGGAGGGCAACAAGATGAGAAGGTCAGGAGGGCTGCGGGAAGGCAGGCCAAGAAGAGAACAACAGTGCAAAATGTGCCGCAATTTGTGGGTTGTTCCCTGGGCTCTCTTCCTGGTTGTGCCCCTCCACAAGGGTGCTGCCCTTGGTCAGGGCCAAGTGGGGAAGGCTCCTAGAACCTTGGATGGAGACTCTCATTGTTGCTCCGGGGGAAAATAAGAGTTTTCTCTACTGTGTGGCTATGGCAACTTGCCTGGGAGAGAGAAAGGTGCTAGAGAAAAAAGTAACTGAGGTTTTGCCCACTTCTAACTCCCGGGACTCTAAACTTGGCCTAGAACCCTTAAAATTTGCATGAAAAGAAGTGACGACCTGCCATTTTAACTGTTTTACCTCCAGATATATCTGAGTCTCCAGGCATAGCTCATGCTTACTCCAAAAAGTTCAAGTTAACTGTAGTCCTTATTCTACTTGTAATTGTAAGCTGAGTAACTAGGGTTTTTGGGATTTGAAAAGCAAGAGAGGGGAAAGGAGAAAAGAACCAAAGCCTAAAGCTATGATACCACTTGTAATGAAAGAAGCTGAGAGGAGAGAGAAGAAGAGCTGAGGAGAGAGAAAGAGAGCAAGAAGAAGACTAGAAGAAGAGAGAGAAAGAGAGAAAAGAGGAGAGAAGGAAGGAGGAATCCATGGAAGTTAGAGATGAAGGTGAAGAGTATGATCTTGATAATAACTGGTTGCCTTATTCTAGGGCTCTTACACCTTATATACCCCGATCAGTGTGACGGGGTGTCGAAGCCCTAGTCGGCGTGTATCTCGCTTGTTACAGGAGCATTTCTCTTGCAGATCCAAGTTCATCATATTGCTAAAGTATATACTTATAACTGCAAATTTTGTGTGCATATGTGTATATATATGTGTATGTATTTGTATATATACATGTATGTGTATATATATGTATATACATGTGTGCATGTGGATATCTATGTGTGTAGTCTCTATGGTTTCTTATAATTACTCACCACCATCACATTGACACAAAGGAATAAAGTAGCTTTAGCAAATGTGCTAAACTCATAGCAACACATGTTAGGTATTACTCATCGTTTAGGCTCCATTTGCAATGCATCAAATTACACAACAATAGGAAGTATTTGAAAGATTTGAAAGGTAGAGAAGACACATAAGGAACTTTTAATCATTCCCTATTAATTTTCTAGTTAAAATTACACATAAGAAAAAAAAAACAGAACATTTTCTAGTTATAGAAACTAGGGAATCACATTGAAAATTTTATACATATGAAAATTTTGCTATGTAGGAAAATTTTTGTATGTAGGAAAATTTTCCTATAAAGAAAATTTTTCTTATGTAGGGAAATTTCCCCTCGACGAGAGGTCACTCATGAATATATGTATGTATCACGTGGGTTCCAAAATATACGTTTCAAATATCACTTTAATATATTTTTTTACATATAGAAGGGTGTAATATAAAGGGACTATTTATAGATTGAGTAGAAAAGGGTTTTGTTTTATTCACAAAAACTTCTAAGATAAGAATATTTATAGATAGACATTGAGTGCACATGATATAGAGTCCCCCTCGAGAATTCCCTATGTAGGGAAATTTTCCTATGTAGCAAATTTCCAATGTGATTCCCTAGTCTCTCTAACTAGGAAATGTTTTATTTTTTCTATTATTTAAATTCCCTACCTTTGTGTATTTTTAACTAGGGAATTGATAGGGAATGCCATGGATGAAGAGAGCAATCTATCTATAGTTGCTATAGTAGACCTATTATAGTACTCTAAAAACCTCTAGACCTACATTTTTGGACTAATAAGATATATCTTAAGCTTCACTCACTAAAAGAAATGATAATTTGTCACCACTCAAAGCATGAAAAACATAACAATACTCACAAAATATAAACCTAGTGAACACCAAAAAGGCCTACAATTTTGAAATATTGCAATCACACTAAATCTTGAAATATTAGCATAAATAAGAAGGTTCACTACTAGCAATATGAGACACCTACTTGTAACAAAAAACTTTTAAAATTGTAGATCAACAAGAAAGTACTAAATGATCTATTGATTCCACTAAGCTCACAAAAACATAAGAAATTGACAATTAATACTAACAAATAGGTCAAATATCACCATATAAAGCATGATATAACATGCATAAGAAGCTTCATCACTAGCAACATGGGACACCTACTTATATAGCTAGAGATGTTACAAATTTTAGACCAGCAAGCAAGTACTAAGTGATGTATTTATTCCACTAAGGTCAAGGAAAGAGAATAAGAATTTGGCTATTAGTATTAATTGATAGGACCACTATCAACATCTAAAGAGTGATGTACATATCTATAATTAATAGAATCTGAGATGAACTAGACCTATTAGAAAAACTACTAGCAACTATATTTATCCTTACAACTATAGATTGATATGCTTATGCCTTGAGATGAATATGGAGCATCCCAATCATAATGAATATGTAATCTCCAACTTTGATTTGTAGTTATCGAAAACCAGGACCAATATAGAGTTTTAGTCACACTAATATGCAAGGTACGTCTTCTCCATGATAGCATCAAATATCTTAATGTCAATATCAACTCTTAAGGAACATAGGACTCACAAGTCTATAAACACACTAATTGGATCTATTCTTATCTACTCATGTAGGAATCTATTTTCCCAGACTTATAAATTACTTCTAAGTGCTATAGCTAGTTTTAAACTCAGCATTAATATCCCTCGTCCTCCAAACTCTTAGGGATGGACACTAGTGGGCCAAGTAAAGAGCTCATAGAATATATAAAAACACACAATAACAATATACGATAAATGCAATTTACCCTCATTAAAATCACTTCTTCATATTTAGGTGTTGTTCTTTTCTATTCTCTAGTCATATTCCATTTTGTTTGTTGTAGTTCCTCTTTTCCACCGAATGATCATGTTCCCGCTTTTGCTCATCCTGCTAGGTCAAATTGATTGTATTAAGATCCTTGTAATTTGCATTTTGGATAAATATTTAACCCAACATTGAGGATGCAAGTGTTTGAATAACAAACCATGTAGTCCATTTCCAAATGGCATGCTTCCAAAACCTTAGTGGCCCCAAAATATATACTAAACACTTTCCATATCATCCAAAAAGTGCAACAATCCTCAAATGCCTTCTTAACCCTATGGTTGGATCAATGGCCTTGTACTCTTATGGTGGGAATTCCATTCTCTCGAAATAGCCAAAACATGTGGATCATTCTCCATACCTCCAACACTAAGTAAAATAGTCATCAAAAGCTAGTAATAGAGTATCTATTGCTCCTATATCAAACCCCCAATATGGTTCTAAGATAGCTAATGCGCCTTTTTGTAGAGCCTATCCATCAAGGATATACTAGAAGAATATCAAGGATAGCAACAATCATAGCAAACAACCCCATCAAGATGAGTTTTAAGACCACTTTAACGTAGTAGAGATACATCAAGGATACCTACGGTCGCAAAAACATTCAAAATAGACCTAGTTCTATTAAGTATATCAATAAAACAAGAATCAAACCTAGTTTATGAGCACTAATTAATCTACAATAAATTTTACCAGTTGAGCAATGCAATTTTAAAAAATTCAAATACGAAACAACTCTTATGCCTTGCAATATATAGACACATAGCTACAAGATCCAAATCCATGAAAAAAAAAGGAAAGCCATGCATTATTCCTCTTTCTTCTTTGAATTTCCTTCAAGCTTGAAAATATATCCTAGTGAAAAATATTAAAGTGTACTTGTCTAGAAGAGTCTCTTACTTCCTCCGCATAGCAAGCCTCCAATGCAATTTTCCCTAACATCAGTCTCAATATATGCTTTTAGACCTTGATGGCTTAAATACTACTAGCCAATACCAGCATCATTGACCTTTTTCTACAAATCAATAGTGTGTTTCTAACACTCCTTTACTTCACATGAGCACTAACAAATACTTTGATGACACGTATAGCTTGCCCTATAATTTAGGATCAGTGTTGCACCAACTCTTCTCACCATTGTAGCACCTGTCAGGACAAGGGTAGAAAGAGTATCCCATGATTAGGATGCACACTTGTATATGGATATAACCAAAATGGAAAATCTTGAGAATTCATATCAATTTATAGATTTGAATGAAGCGATCAAGTTATAGTTGGAAAATGTTGGGAAATCTTTAATAAGAAGAGTAACAATGAATCCAATTGAATTAAACTCCCTTAACTGTTGGAGATTGTCACAAGCTTTCAGGATGCAAACACATTGATTTGCAAAATCTCTCAATAGTCTTTGTTGAATACAACTTCTATGGTCCTACAATTTTCCACACCTCAATGCTCTCTCCCATGCCCACTCTACCTACACACCCCCTCCCCTTGGCTGCTCATTAACTTCTTGTCAATTCTCTTATCTTAGATTCCAAAGTTCCAAACTCGAATAGCTTATGTGGAATGGATCACGAAGGTGTAACCTAAGTTTTACACATCACTCTTAAAGGTAATTGATAGAGCATTATTTAACTTGAAACATTGAGCCTAAATAGTACATCAATCTTCTTTGTACTTACATATGGTTGAGACTATCCTATGGAGTTTAGCACCATACCCCTTTTTTTATTGGGCAAAGGGGGTTTCCTTTCTAGTGTAGTACCATGTATGCTCCTTGTTGAACTATGGAGGTGGACACCAATTGTTCTTGCACCATAAAGCTGCTTGCAGTACATCTCATAATTACAATAGGTTATGGAACCTTACTACCCCTTCCACGTCCATTTAATCCCTCAACCACATTAGTTGATGGGCTCATTATAGTATCCCAATTCATCAACATAGTTATCGAGTGCAAACAATTTTTTTTTCAATCTTTTAGAACTAATATGCTCCTTGAATTCTCCTTCGTGTTGTGTCATTGAAGTACTCTGATAATTTATAGTGCATTGGGATCTGGGTTCCTTATGGCACATCATATCCTTCATGTCCTCAATTTGAGCTATTGATTGTGTTCATCATTGTATAGACTCTATCCTACTATAGACATGTTTAGTCTCCATCAAGATTCTTTTCCCTACCATGCTTTTCACAAGATGAACCATCTAGATATTTTTATGAAAGTATTGTAAGTCTTTAAGTTTGTAAGTTTTTTGTATTTTATACTATTATGTTTTCTATCTATAAGTAATAGATGAAGGTACATGAAAGGATGAGGTAGGTGATGTTGTAGATGATGGCAAAACCAACGTGGCTACATTTAACTTTGTATGCTTTGTAGAGGTCTTAAGGCATCAATTTATATAACCATAGGATTTGAATATTATATATATACATATAAGTTTACATGTGCATGTATATCTAACACATTTGACCCAACTATTTGCAATCCATCAGAGAAGACCAACAAAAGGTGTACCTTGGCATATGGATTCATGCCAACTTAAGAAAACATTGATTGTGAAAAGATTTTATAAATAAATTGTGCATTATAAAAAATGGGGCCATTGTTTGTGTGTGTGTATGTACGCACACATGCATGCATACATCCATGTGTGTGTACGTGCGCGCGCGTGCGTGTGTGTGTGTGTGTAACTATTGAGATGTCTCGAGTTCTTTGTATGTATACATGTGGAAAACAAATAAAAGCTTTGAAGTTGAATGCATTCTCATAATTAAAACTCCATTTTTGGAATAAATATTAAATAAGGGATATAAGAAAAATTAACATGCAAAAACCCAAAAGAATAGATATAATTCTCATATACAATGCCATGCCCATACACATACATCATTAATTGAAAGTGAGGCTCTTGATGGATGGTTGTGTTTGCTTGAGAGAGAGAGACAAATGTGTGTATGTGTTTTTTAGGTTGATTTTATAAATAGAGATATCTATGATGGTGTTTTAGCAATAAGAGACACATCATTTGATGAGAGACAAATCTTATCCCACAACGTTCATGAAACCAACTTCTAGTTTAAGAGTTAAAGTGGTTTAAGATCTACATGAATACAAGTTCTTTCAATACTTAGAGATACTAATCCAAATGCGAATAGGAAGGTCATGTCCATGGGACCTAATATTTGTATGTGTTTTCCTTTATATCTTTTTAAAGAAACTCCTTTTAATCAATTATACTCTTACTCATCTTGTTAGTCATAATTACTCGAGTATATATACAAATCACTCCTAGGGTCTAACCCCCTTAGTGACTTGAATCTAACTAGTTTTGAAACTTATGTTACTATTATACTTTGCAACTAGCTACTCCCACTCTAGACAACATTTCTAAAGAAGCACCAATGTCAATGTAGCTCATAGGCATATGCTGATAATAGAAAAGAAACATAGCACCATCTCTATCTTGCATGCGACCTACTCCAACTGAAGCAAAAAATGCCATGGACCTTGCCTTTAGTCACCTAATAAGGTGTACCACCATGTGAGATAAACTAGAAGAAACAACACTCGTTTAAAAAAACATCCCATCATGGACCTAGAGGCAACAAGCTCCAGTGGTTCTTTTCACGCCAAAAAAATTCGCTCCACCACACCTGCTCACAATTCCTCTCTAGTCTCGAACATGTGAGGAGTGCATGCAACCATGGCTATAAAAGCTTCTACATTAGGGTTCCTCCAAGGTCCATAGGCAACTCCTATGTTGCCGTGTCAACTTGCAAGGAATCAAAGGCTTTTTCCTAATGTGTTGATTGCTTGACCCTTATACATACATACATACATACATACATACATACATACATACATACATACATACATACATACATACATACATACATACATACATACATACATACATACATACATACATACATACATATATATATACATACACATACATACAAACATGTATACATACATACACACACACACATGTATGTATGTAGAGAGAGAGAGAGAGAGAGAGAGAGAGAGAGAGAGAGAGAGAGAGAGAGAGAGAGAATTTTGCTAGATTGCCTTCATTAACATTGAAATATTGTCCTATGTTATCATGAAGTGTGATACATAAAATGTAAGATACATGCATAGTTTCTTAGTGTTTATCATGCAGGAAGAAACATATGTGGTGATACTGTATTGAAAGGGTAGTAAAGGTTGTTGCAAGCTACTTGTTTAAACTACAAAAGGATTGAAATAAATGACTATTGCATTATATCATACCAAGAATCGTCTCGTACAAGCCACAACCAAATAGAAAGTGTAAATAAAATATGAGAGCATCCTTAGAGGAGAATTTGAAGGAGATATGATACAATCCATTTCTTTAATATGTGGCCTACATGGCATAGGTGTGGAAAGACCCCACATCATAACTCTGAATGATGAGCATGCCAAAAATGTCAAATAAAGTGGTCAAACATGAATCAAGAATATATTCCCTTTTTCACTTGAGTGATTTGGGCTATGCTTGATGATTCTTTAGGGTTTTTCTTGAAATTGCTCCTATAAATATTGGGACAAGAATGTTAAAAGGAGGAGAGATTTATGAAGATAGATGCTTATCACACTCAAACAAACATGCACACATAAAATAACATATAAAATATCATAGAGAATATGAGATTTGACATCGAAACTAGTGATTGAGGGGGGCAATTAGTGCCTTCCCGTGAAATATTTTGCATTCACTATGAGGAATGCTTTTTGATTGGTGCTTCCCAAGTGTATATTTTTTGTAGTTGATTTTTGAGTCTAGTCATTGTTGTGATCAACTGCTTCAAGCTTGAATCTTCTTTGACATTATATAGCCTTCCAAATGCTACAACTATTCAATGGTCTTCTTGGAGCTTTGAGAAATTAATGGACTTGGGTGAGCTAGCATATGTAGGGAGTTTTTTTCTTATATTGTGCTTCATAATTGATGAGTCTTCTTTGTATTGTCTTCGAGGCACATCTAGTCTATCTATAAGGCTCGAGCATTCATGGTTCTTGCATCAATTGCTTGTTACTATAACATTTATTCAATATCAAGGGGGGTATGATTGAAATATCCATGCCACTCTACAAAGTGCATTGTGGTTTCTCTCATGACGGTCCTCATTTATATCATTTATGCTTTACATTGTGTTGGTACCAACTAAGTGCATGATGTTGTGATGTTGTAAGCATACACAATCTTCCTCAAGAGAAGAGCTTACTAACCAAGGAGGATGGTGAAGTAGCTCTCTCTAAACCCAACTAAGCATGAACAAAGCCCTTTCCAATCAAATTGTATTTGATCAATTGTGGAACCTCCTTCTTAGATGGTATTTGCCCATGAGAAACATGAAAAACAATAGCCATAGCTTGAAATACTCAAGATTAGCTAGGTGTATTCATGAGGATTGATTCATCATCTAACTTCTCTATTTGATTGAATGCTTTGGGCTTCAAATAGGAGAATTACAAGAAATTAACTAGGTACCTTTGTAGCTAATTATTTTCTGGTGCTCCTTCACACATGTGCCTTGAGAAACCAACCCATTTTCCTTGGGGCTTTGATATTTATCACATTTACTATTACAATAGTTCAAACCTCAATTATGCTTGAGTGTAGGTAAGATGGGCAATGTGTCCCTAAACTCTAACCTGATTTGGGATAATCAAAGTAAGTGCAACAGACTTATGTATGTGAGAAAATGAAAGAAGCCTAAGCTTACTAAGATGGAATGTCACATCATTATCTGTAAATTTAATATATTTCTTTGGAGGCTAGTTATGTTAAAGTTCTCCATAGAGGTAGTTACGTATGTTGATGCTTATTTCAAGACATTACTTTAATGGAAAAGAGATCCTCTTCATCCCTTTTTGCAATGCATATGCAATTGTGTGAAATGAGATGCACAAATGGCATATACAATAGGTTCCTAATTTCCATAAACATTGAGCTAGGTTGCATGGTGCTCAATATTAAATTGGTGATCAATATAGTTACCGTCATAGGGCTTGGTGCACCAACAAATAATCTTTAGAGGAGTAAGTAGAAGAGGTATGCTGAATTTTGTAAAAATGGATGAGAAGAAATGTTGTATTCTTGAGATTGACCACTTAATTTAACCCTAGCTTGTTTGGTGACTAGTTCTCACAAATTATATATTGGTAGGGCTATTTGTAGTCTCCCATAAAGTATATAGTCTTGATATGGATAGTTGTAATTCCCTAGTATGAAATGTGGGGAATCCAATTCCCAACTTGTGTGCCCTACAATTCCCTACTATGCTAGGTGGGAAATGGGATTCCCTAGTTATATATAGGAAGTCATACATGCATGCTGAGGATACCCTACCATGAGATGCGGAGCATGTAATTTCCTAGTTATACATAGGCAATCTATATATAGCATAGGAAATCATATATGCAAGGGAGGTTGTGGGGTATGTTGGAGAGAGAGAGAGAGAGAGAGAGAGAGAGAGAGAGAGAGAGAGAGAGAGAGAGAGAGAGAGAGCACCCAAGTGTGAGGCGAAGATCTTGAATGTTCCACTTGCATATCATATGGTAAAAATGATGAGGTATATGTATTATATTGTAGCGTGCCTATGCTACAGAGAGACCTCACTGAGAACACCCTCCCTTTGCTCATTCATTTATGCCTCCTAAATAAGTACATCAGTCTAGGGCCGGCTCCTGCTTACAACTAGCTCAGCCACCAACCACTAATTCTGGGCGCTTGGTCTTGGGCCACTCTTGGGCCATGTCACTAGGGATATGACACTTCCCCCCTTACAAAGAAAAAGTTACATGGTAATAACTAGAAGTGCAGAGATGTGAGTACTATGGAAAATCCTTGTTGTTGAGGAGAGAAATAAGGCTTGATGTGCGTAATGTGTGTTGTGGTTTGGGCACCGTTGGAGTTCCTTGGAAGAAAATATGTGTTAATTTTAATGTGTCGAAGAACAGTGTAAGGGCCTAGCCAATGGTGCATCAGAGATTTGCATAGACCTGGGCGGCGCAGGGGAAAGTAGAGACTGACTTGAGCACCTTCTTCATGTGTGAGTTGTTGTCAACTGGTATCGTAATAGCGCTTATGGCATTGTTGAGCAAGATGTAAATTTGTGTGTAGGGCACTCCAGAGCAGAGGGTGTACCTGTGTGAGGTAATTATACCAATCTTTGGTATCTTTTGTTGTTGAAGTGATCTGGACAAAGGACAGATCTGGAAGAAACATGGGATCTCTACCACATAATGCATGAAATGGACTCACTTTTGTGGATGTTGTGACGCTATGCGTCCACCATTGCAAATCTAAGGGCAAAGTTTTTTCGCCAAGGATTTGAACACATTAGTCAATGTCATTAGGATTTTGTTTCCCGTTGTGTGAATCTTTTGTTTTTGTATTTGCATGACGCACAAGCACCTATAGTTAGGCTAGGCACAATTTCTTCAATGCATTCATAATTTTTTTGTAAACATTGCTCGATTGATTGCAAAGCATGGATTTTAATTTTACTTAATACATGATAACCGCAACTGCGTGTGTGTGGAAGGAGCTTTTGACTAAGGGGAGATTGATGATAATAAAAGATTATGGTATAATTATTAGTTTTTCTAATCATACGGATGTCATGGGATTTGCCGCAACCCATCGATTGGGCATGGAAATCATGTGGACACAAAGATACGTTTGCATTCATATTTTTGACACTCTTATCAAAGATTGGAACTTGTAAAGAGGAGGGATGACACTAGCATACATAAGTAAAATGGCCCTAGAACTTACAACATCATAAATGTCGGCTTGATAAGACGCTAGAAATAAAGAAGCAAATATTAATGGCATTGGTTACGAGCCTGCTCACAATGGCATGCCTAGGACGAAATCCTTGATGTCTGACAAAGGGGAATTATTGAATGCTATTTGGAGGTGTCATGTTTGACATATGCATTGACATCAATCAACAAAAGATATTCTGAAGCTTTTTTTGTGGAAAAACCACAAGCTTTTATGTGTAACTGTGTGATAATTCAAGGGTGGCACTGATTATAAAAGGACTGGGTGTGTGTGCGACGGAGAGAAGAAAGATGACTGCTGTTGAGAGGCCGAGGGAAGAAGTTGTTGTGAAGAAGAGTTTTGAAGACAACGTTGAAGGTGACAACGACGAGCTCTCAAGATGAAGCTGACAGCATCAGCGAACACAACTGTAGGAACGAGACGATGATAGATGAAGATGAAGCATTGCAAGACGAAGCTGACTTGAGGAAGCTGCAGAAGGTGACGAAGGAGAAACCGAGTGAAGGTGATGCTTCATTTTGTGGCTTCATCCTCCTCCCTCTTCCAACCTGCCCTGCTGCTGCGGTTTCTTCTTGGCCGTGCTCTTGCAAGAAAAACACCTTAATTCCTTTCTCCTTCTTGATTCTTCTCCAAATGTTGCCACTTGCCTCCTTTCTTATTCTTAAGCTTATCAAAGTGAAAGCTGGGTCCTTTGGTGTATGTTTTGACCGCTTGGCATGAGCTTATGCACTAATGTCTGGTTGGATGGTAAAGAGATGTAAGGAAGATGAGTAAAGTTGATGTTTGAAGGGCCATTGAACAATCATATGCCTGATTTATAAGATGATTTATGATGAGAATACTTTCAATGTGTCTCCTCATGAAAATGGGATCGATCTTGTTCAACGACATAGTAAACTTTCACTGAAACTATATATGTTTTGATATTCTTGTACTCCTTACATTCAAGCCAAAGCATGAGAAGCCTTAGAATAATCCAAAGCACATAATGCAAACATGTGTGCCTCCATTGAACTTATTGATTTCTCTTGTGAAAAGATTTTGATGTCTTTTGGATTCTATGTGTTTATCTTGAGTTGAGCACTCTCCTTTATCCTCGCTCCCATGCCTGATTTATAAGATGCTTTATGATGAGAATTCTTTCAATGTGTCTCCTCATGAAACTGGGATTGATCTTGTTCAATGACATAGTAAACTTTCACTGAAACTATATATGTTTCTTGTACTCCTTACATTCAAGCCAAAGCATGAGAAGCCTTAGAAGAGTCCAAAGCACATAATGCAAACATGTGTGTCTCCATTGAACTTATTGATTCCTCTTGTGAAAATATTTTGATGTCTTTCGGATTCTATGTGTTTATCTTGAGTTGAGCACTCTCCTTCATCCTTGCGCCCATCCCGAAGCATCCTTGCGGCGAGCGACTTCCACAAACCCCCGCACGAATTCGGTGCAACAATGCCCGGTGGATCGTTGTGTGGTATGCATGTAGGATGTAGGGGAGGATCAAATCCCAGTTCTGATGGAGGGGGTCGACATAAGAAGTAATTATCTATTTTAGATTTTTATTCATTCTTTCAGTAAGGCCGTTGGTTTGTGGATGATAAGGTGAGGCAAAGAGTTGTTGCACTTTGAGAGATTTTGTGAGAACTTCCATCACTTCACTTTTAAACTGCCTACCTTGATCAAAGAGGATTGCTTCAGGGCAGGTATGTCTAAGAATGACATCTAACATAAAATCAATGACTATGTGAGTAATGATGTTTGGAATGGCTTTTTCTTCACACCATTGGGTTACGTATTCAGTGAGAACAATGATATACATGTTGCCAGAGATAGACTATGGGAAGGGTCCCATTATATCCTAGCCAACCAAGTCAAATGGAACATTGGTGTGGATCAAAAGGAGATGCCCCAACTTGTTTGTAGGATTCTTGAAGGTTTGACATTGTGGACACTGCATGAGTGCTCCTAAAATTTTTAGGCACATTTTGGGCCATTAGTATTTGTGGCGCATGTTGGCTAGGACTTTATGGAAACTGAGATGACCAAAAAGAGGATGTGCATGGAAGTAGGTGATGAACTGATTTCGGAGAGTGAAGGGAAGATAGATTCGATTTGGATAAAGTTGTTGAGTCCAATATAGTGTGTTATCTGTGAGGAGTAAGTGCTGAGATTGTGTAGGTTCTGATGTTATTTGAAGCTTATGTATAATGGTTTGGATATGAGGATCTGAGTGTTGATGTTGAGTGATTTTTGAAGTATCAAGAGGGGGGTGCATTTGAAATGTGAGAGAGATCAAGTTGTGTGAGGTGAAATTGGGGACTTTGAAAGTGTGATAGATAGTCAGGTGTGGTATTTTTAGCACCATTGCAATGCTTAATTGTAAAGGAGTACTCCTATAGGGCTAAAATCCACCGGAATAGGCAACTTGGGGGTGAGGCTTTTTGAACATGGTAATGAGAGGTTGGTGATCAATGGTGATGGTTACTTGAGAGCCATGAAGGTATGGGTGAAGCTTTTCAAAAGCCCAGATGATAGCCAATAGTTCATTTTCCGTTGTTGAGTAATTGTACTCACACTTTGTTAAACCCTAACTGATGAAATAAATTGGGCGCCAATTGTTATCGGCATCTTGTTGGAGAAGTACTGCCCCAATGCCATGATTAGAAGCGTCAGTCTGTAGCAAAAAGGTGTAGAGAAATCTGGAAATATGAGAGAGATAGCTTGTTGAATGAAGAGTTTTAGCTTCTGAAAACTATGTTTACACTCTTCTATCCACATGAATTTGGCATTCTTGGTTAACAATGATCCAAGTTGTTTGGTAATTTCTACAAGGTTGGGTACAAATTGCAAACAACAATTTATTAAACTAAGAAAGCTCTAGAGGGATTTTACATTTATGGGCTATGGAAAATTTTGGATGACGGCTACCTTGGTAGGGTTAATTTGAATTCCATTTTCGGATATAAGATATCCCAAAAACTTGAGTTGAGCTACACCCCACCTACACTTTTTGAATTGAAGTGTGAGATTCTACTTGCAAATGAGTGTGAGTAGCTCTTTTAGGACCACCAAGTGCTCTTCCTAAGTGGCCATGTGGAGAGGAATGTCATCGAGGTAGATAGCCAAAACGTTTTTTTGAATTAGATCTACAAAAATATTATTAGCCATGCGCTGGAATGTGCTGCCCGCATCGGTAACACCAAATGGCATCCTTTTGAAGTCATAAAGGCCTATGGGTGTTCTAAAGGCTGTTTTATGAGTGTCAATTGGGTTTAAGGGCACCTGCTAATATCTCAAGGCCAGTTCAAGTGATGTGAATACTAGAAGAGAAAGGCCCTATAGATGCGCATTGTATACACGAAATAGCAGGTGTGTTTATCAGCGTGTCTATTAGCGCTAGTATATAAAACACGTCTATATACCCGCGTTTTTAAATGCGCTTATAGATGTAAAAATAAACGCACATATTTTTCATTTCTCATAAAGTCCCTAAATATAACCAAACATCTTAACATCTAGTATTTTTTTAAATACATTACCAACTTTACTTCTTTCTGAGTATTACAAATATACATCCAATCATTCAAAGCTAATTATACATGCTACAATGAATGATCAATCTCATCTTCAATGAGATCGGCCCTTGCTAGACTATCTACCTCTAGGTCTATGTTACCAATAGGCAATGAAACAAATAAGTCTATCCCACTGTCAGATGTATTGCTATGCTCAATTTCTTCATCATCATCTGCAACCATATTGTTATCCTCTTCTACGCTTCCTTGAACATCCTCGCGGTGATCATCTTACACTGCATCATGTATATCATTGATCATGGCATCATCACGTGTATCATCATTGATTGTTGGATTGTCATCAACTATCTCTATGTTGGTAGCATTGCCATATATTGGTTTTGAATGATTAGATATGGGGATGAGGTGCCACCATCGGTTATTGTTTACCATTGGGTGATACACAACCTGCATTTAAAAAACAAAAAGTAAGCAACTTAGATATTTATTGTATTTTGAGAATGTATCAAGAAGTAATATATATGAAAATAAATAGCTTCTAATATACCTGCTCGCATTGTTGAGGTAGTACGAGTGTGTCCTTCTTGCCTTGGTGAAATTTTGTAGAGTCAATCACTACAAAACCACTTGGATGACATCTAATTGTGCAATGCTCACCCATTGTTACTACTTCTTTAAACCACTTCACATCTAATACATATATAAAAATCGCCTAAAGTCCAGCTTCAAAATATCTTGAATCAAGCCACAATAACCTTCCATGGTGCCATTGGTATCCTGGAAGTTTGCAAGGATACCACAATCCTGGGTATTTCTCTTAGCATCTATACGTTGAGTTCGAAAATGTTTGCCTTCACACCAAATAGCATTGAATAATGTGCACTAGTAGTACATTGTTGAGATCATATTAATGATTTAGCTAAAGATGAAACATGTGAAATTATTATATCATATATAACTAAAGATAATTTAATTATAAGAATGTCTCACCTTTGATAAGCAACCCCGTGCATATTCCCCTCCTCTTGCGATATATCTATCGCCTCCTCTTTTCCATCTTCTCCATTTCTTTATGTAGTCAATCTATATCAATATGACATGGAAGCGCACTTAAATATTCTGTATATGGGACATTACGTCCATGTCTAGCACGAAATGCTTCCCTTTCGCTTACTCTTCTTACCCTTGCTTCTTTATATAGTGTCACCCATTTGCTCATTACTTCGCTGTTAAGCATACAAAATACATTTAACTTACAAAGTTCCTCTTTCATTAGCACTTTGCTCCTTCCTTTTCCTTGAGGTATTATAGAGGTCATCCTCAAATCTTCATCATCTTTCCATAGTCATGGTAAAGAGGGGTCCACTTTAGTAAGATATTCAGAGATTTGTACAAGGGATGATTGCACTAACCAACCCTGAGCCATGCTTCCCTCAGGCCGTGCATTTTTCCTTACAAAATCTTTTAGGGTTTTCATAAAGCACTCTAGAAAAAACATCCACCTTACATGAACTACCCCACAAATTGCAATCTCATCAATCAGATGTACGAGTAAGTGTACTTGAGTAGTCAAAATGGAGCGAGGAAAAGTTTCCTCCACCAAACAAATCACCTCAATGGACAATACTCGAGTCTCTTGCAACGTATTTGGATCGATTTCCTTCAAACTCACAAATCTACCAACATGCAATTGAGAACGATGATTAGTTTTGTCCATAAATTCAAGTGGATTTACTATGTGATGTACGTAATATGTAAACTAAAAAATAAGTATAAAGTGTACATACATCGCGAGCTCACCCATCTTGAAAATGATATCACGCACATCTTTCGAAACACAATGGGATATGCTAGTAGGAAGGATGAACTGTATGTAAATATTCATACATTGTTAATTAGTGTACATAGTTACTCCACTAATTAATATATTTATGGCTATGAAAATCCTTACCTGAATTATTTTGTGCGAATCGTGAGACTTTAAACCGGATAGTTGCTCTACACCTATTTTCTTTTTCTTTATGAAGGCTCCCTTGAGGCATCTCATATATCCTGTGGGAGTTCGAAAGCTACTTTACCATCTTTTCTTCGGTCTTCGACAATCTTGCATTCAGTCCAATATGGGAGATGAAAAAATATAGAGAATCTAAGGCACAAACAATATATTATTTCTCGTTCTCATAATGGAGTGTACTTTAAAGACAAACAAAAGAAGTAAACTAGTTACCGACTCATGCGGAGTGGAGGATGATCATTTGCATGTGTCCAAGTGTCCTTCCAATCTTGAATGGTCAGAGATTGTGGAGTTCTTCCATTAGTGGGAGGTGCATATTTGGGGTGGTCAATAGGAAAAAAACGATGATGATTGTCATAGATAACCTTCTTCAAGCGTGTCGGTCTAGAAGAAACTAGAGAGGGATTGCAAATTGGACATGGATGATATCCTAATGTAGTTAAACCTGTAAAAATAAGTGGATTAATGATGGCATTTATTTGATTAAGGGTAAGAATGAATAAAATAGAGTATGCAACTACCTGAACACTCTCCAGAGCCTGGAAAGTCATGCATGGTCCACAACAACATGCCCTTTAAAGTAAAATCTCTAGAGGACAATGATGCACTCACATCTTGCACCTCAATACCTCTCCATAGCATTTTTAGCTCCTCGATCAAAGGCTCTAAGTAAACGTCCATGTTTTTTACTTTGTGTTTTCCAGGAATCAAAAGGGACAACATTTCATGTCCTTTTTTTATTGCCATGGACGAAGGGATATTATAGTTCACCAATACCACTGGCCATACACTATATGAGGTGCTTTTGATGTCATATGGATTTATTCCATCTAATCCTAGACTAAATCTCAAATTTTTGGGCTCTTCTTTGAAAGTAGGCCACAAATTGTCTACGTGTTGCCAAGTTGGTGTGTCTGAAGGAATTCTTCACTTTCCATCACTTGAATGGTAACTAGCATGCCATGACATGAGTCTCGCAATAGATTCACACTTAAACATAAGTTGAATACGTGGAATAATAGGAAAATATTGCAAAACCTTACGAGGCACATCCATTGATTTAATCTCCTGGTTGTATCTTGGTTCACCACAAATAGGACACTGTCATGCAGATGCATGATCCCCATGAAACAAGATGCAATCATTGACACATGCATGGATTTTAACATAATCGAGACCTCCAAGAGATGTCAAGAAATGCCTTGCTTGCTCCCTTCTAGTTGGTAATTTATTTTCATTTGGAAGTATTTGTGACAATAACCTGCATATATTGTGCAAACAGAGTTAACAAAACGCGAATATTGTCTAGAAGCATTTATGAATTAATATCAAATGATACATACTTCAATAATGCATTCAGACTAGCATTACTCCATCCATAAATGATTTGTAAGTTCAGTATCTCGAGAGATGCACGTAGAACGGAGTAGGTGCAACCTTCGTACAATGAAGTTTTTTACGTTATGTGTAGCGGGTCATCTGTCTCTCTAGTGGCGCCCTCCCCCTGAACCTGATCATGGGAAAATAAATCGTACACCATGTTGTCCAAAATCTCTTCCTCCAAAACTTGATGGGGCATTTGAAGAGGGCTGCTATCGTTGTCATCAGTCTCTACTCTTCTTGAGGACTATGTCTCCTCGCGTTGACACTTCGCAGCCTCTCGACACCCTGGAGGGATCATTTGAGGATGTGGTACCGCATCTTGCTCAATTAAAAAAAGGAGATTTTTTTTAATGGTGAAGAAGCAATATAGACCAATAATATTTGTGCAAATAAAGCAGTAAAAATTACTGGGTCTTTTTCTTGGTCCCACTCTTCGTACATGCTGAGGTGTGACATTGTGATTCGACATGCTCGAAAAAAGCATCATCAACAACGATCACACATACATTTGATTTTCCGTCGTAGCCAAGTATATCGATTGTGAAGATGCAATGTCTCATCCTCACTGGAGGATGTACTGTTTGCTGACTCAGCACGTCCCATACTAGTAGAAGATGACGACATTATTACACCTGAATCATAAGGACATATATGATTTCATTTGGTATATATGTCATATTCCCTAAATGCATTGATACTTACAACATGGAGGCAAACATTTTGATATTGAAAGACTAGGAAAGTCATGTTGATCCAAAAACAACCAAAAGCCAGTATCTAATAAGTTTAATTGTAATTGCGCGTCTATTAGTGTGTGTAATATGTCTTATCTGTGCATATACACGCGCAATTACACGCGCTTACAGATGTGCCACACAAATATATATATATATTTTAAAAAGTTGTGGCTTTCTTTTCAAACCAGTGCTTTCCTACATTTTTTGCACATTTTCTACAGCTCGAGCTCGACATCACTAATCATGTCTATCTATCACTTCATGAAGACAATGAGAGAAGGAAATAAGAGTAAAAAGAGGACATGAGGAAGGAAGAGACAAAGAGTAAAGAACAAGAGCCAAACAGTAAGGAAGAGAAGAAGAATCAAGCAACCTACCAAGGGAAGGGAGAAGGAGGACAAGGAGCTTGCAACCTAGCCGTCACCCGTCGGAATAAGCAAAGAAGGTGAGTTCTTCTTCGCTTTCTCTTTGTCTATTTGTCTCTCTCGCTCTCTCTTTACATACTATAGATTGTCATCTATGGAGGTTTTTTTGCGTGTTTTTTATAACAGTTTGCAAAATATGGTCCGACTGTGCGCGTCTGTCAGGGCGTCTAGATGACAGTGTAGATGCAGGAATAGACGCATTGATAGACGCGGGTATAGACGCAGGTATAGACTCAACATATAATATGTTTTATCTGCACAGGGTAGTAATGGATTTTTGCTTGTATAGATGTGGAATCCTGGATCTTCCAGCACTGATCATGAGTTGGAATGCATGAACAACACCTTAGCGGAGTTTTCTAGAGGTGTTAGTAGCTTTTTTGGAGGTTTTCTGAACAAGGAGAAATTCATAGGGGAGATGACCAGTTATCTTGGTCGCCCTCCCACTGCAGAGAAGGTTTTTAGTGTCATGTCTGGGACACCTATCATATCTTTGCCTAGCACTGCCGCACAAACACCAAACCTTGGCGCACCAAACCTTGGTACACCTCTACTAACAGGTACTCCATTCACTATGCATACACACAGATCAGCTGATGCACAGAGATCAGCTGAAGTACATGGATTGGCCGAAGCACTTGCACTTGCAGAAGCACGTGCATCGAGTGAGATAGAGGATAGTGCCCGTCAAGGGAGAGTCGTGCGGGAGGACGAGGAGGTCAAGGGCTTTGTGGGGGTTGCCTAGGAGGTGGCTCTTGATCACCCTCACTGGGAAATGAGAGAGGTGAGCCTCCACAAATGTACTACTCTGTCACTGATGTTGGTGGTATCTTGCATAACCCTGAGGGGAGGGAAGTGATAGCCTACTTGAGGAGTGTCGTGCATGCCACATACAAAGATTGTATGATTCCCTTCAAGCACCAAAAAAATAGTTTGTGGCAAGAGGTGTTGCAGGCAGTACATAGAGCGTACCCTAATCCCGAGAATACATGATTCTCAGATGATTGGGACGGTCAAAGGTGAGAGACGTGCTTCATAACAAGAGGTCTCACCTTATGACACGCGCCAAGGAGTCACTACGGAGACAAGAGCAGGGGCGCCCTGGATATGGCCAACCACCCAATTGCCACCGCAAGGA
Source organism: Lygodium microphyllum (assembly GCF_053477565.2). Taxonomy (NCBI): domain Eukaryota; kingdom Viridiplantae; phylum Streptophyta; class Polypodiopsida; order Schizaeales; family Lygodiaceae; genus Lygodium; species Lygodium microphyllum. The sequence goes on along the minus strand of NC_141139.1, from coordinate 153,840,757 downwards.
GTGGAAAGAGACTAAGAAGAGAGCAGCAGAGAAAATGACAAGTCGCCAGCATGCAGAGGCGCGACGTATCCAGATGGCAACCATGGGATCGTCGCATTATGAATCGGGTGGCAAGGAGTCATGGGAGGCTGAGTTTTTAAGTATTATTTGATTTGTTTTTTTAAATAAATTTTGTAATTTGTTTCAATTCATTATGTAGTGTGTTCTAATACGTTGTATGTTCAAATTATTTTGTAGTATCATATCATTGGTAGGATGTCTACTCCTAAAGAGGTAGGCTACCATTGAGGTTATAACAGGGCGTCCACTTGGCAACATTTCTACGAGGAGGGTCTCATCACTGAGGAGCAATATAATAGTGCCATGAGGATTCCACAACTAGAAGAGGTATGTTTTATTTTTTACATGAAAAGTATATGTAAGTCTAATTTATTATTTGTAATGGTATTTATAAACCTTAATCCTTTGTGTAGGTGAACCCTGATGCAATTGAGGATAGTGAAGGGGGGACTAGCAGTAGCGATGGTGGCACCGGCACCGGTAGTGGTGGTGGTAGCGACGATGATGCCTCTTCTGAGGAGATGTAGAGGAGCCCCATGCATGCATGCCTCCCCTTGGCTTGTGGTTTTCATTTTTGATATGTATTACTTTCAGCTAGTACTTGCGACCATGACCATGCTTGAGGTCACAAGCACTAGAACTCATCATGTAAAAACGTTTCATCTATATATATATATATATGAAATTTCATGTTCTACATATATTGTTTTGTTTTCAGTACCAAAATCTTCGAAATAATCTTTCTATGTTTTCTCTAAGCATACAATTTGATGTTGATGGGGAGAAAAAAACCAGAGAGCATGTACCACATGCTCTCTGTTTTTTTTTTCATACCTCTGTTTTGCGCGTCTATTAGCACGTCTAAATTGCAGGAAAAATGTGCGTCTATTATCGTCAAAAATTTACAGAGTACACGCCTTTGTAGACGCGCACGTACACGCGTGTATAGACACAGAATATGAATATATCTACTTTTTTATAAATATAATTATATATTTACGGAGCGCGTCAATAGGCGCGTCTATATTCGCGTGTAGGTTTCAAAATAAGCGCGTTTGTAGACGCGAAATTTTAGACGCGGCAATAAACGTGTCCGACATTTTTTAACACAGTTCAAATATTGCGTCTACAAGCGCGTCTATGGAGCCTTTTGTTGTAGTGGAAGAAGCGGGAATGCCCTAATTGATCTAAGAGTTCATCTAATTGTGGGAGAGAATAAACGTCATGGCCGGTGACTGCATTAAGTGGTCTGAAATCAACATAGAAATGATATTTACCATTGTCTTTCTTAGCTAAACATGGTTCGAAACACCATTCATTGTGTGAAGGTTGAATAATGCCCTTGGTGAGCAACAGCGGCATGTGTTGTTGAGGCCTTGAATAAGGATGGAAATTGGGACATGAGAGATCGGATTGATTGCATGCGTGCTTCTACATCTATAGAATGGAGTTGAGTGTTAATGCAAGGGGTTTTGATAGAGAATGATTGTTGAAATGGAATGATTATAGAATTGGAGACAATGAGAGTTTGAGAGGAGAAGTCTCATTTGGCTTGGTGTTTAACCAACCAATCACATCCTATGGTTTTTGGGAAGAGTTGGGCATGGAGATATGTGTGAAGGGGGCTGATTCTAGAGGGAAAGAAAGATGAGCTACCGTTTGGCTATGGTAAACTTGTTGTTTATCACCAATTAGAAGCGATTATATGCGAGTGGGTGTCTTCCAGCGACCACCTACTCAAATGTTTTCCTGCTCTGTGATAAAGGCTGATGTATTTACTTGGACATTTTTAATTTGGTGAGGACATTGCATGCAATAATACCTACGTATGTGACCATAACAATTGCATTGATAACACCAGGGTCATCCTTGAGCATCAGGGTTTGGTAGCCTCCTCCTTTGAGCCATTTGGGCATTTTGAGCAACAATGTCCATTGGGGTTGGTGTTTCCAAGAAAGGTCGGTTATTGTGGGGAGGGTTCACTATTGTTATAAATGAATACTTTGGTTGCATATTGGGTTCAATCCTTTGTGCTATTTGAATTGCTTCATGAAAAGTAAGAGGCCCTTGATCCCAAACCTGTCGAGCAATGTAGTGATGTAAGCGTGGCCATAAGAAAAAGAGATTCATGTCTTCTAACATTGTTGGATCAGCTCTAAGAAGTAACTGATTCAATTTGACAGAGAATTGGGCAGCAAGTTCATGAAATTGTTGTTTGAGTTGATTTAGTTGATGAAGTGCTGGCTATGTCAGATTTTGATATGCAAAATTTTGAATAAGATGCTACTTAATTAACTGTCCATGGCAGCTACTCTGTCTGACTTCGAGTGCTTTGCAGTTGTCATCCCAGTTATGATAGCTTGTCACATTCTTGAAATGGTCAATCAATGAGAGTATGTCTTCAGTCGGCAGTCCACCAAAGCTTTTGGGTCCAACTTTGGGATCTACTTTGTAATGTGGGTATTGTTTCTGGGATAGGTAATTGACCAAATGCTAGTTGGTTGTAGTGATTTGAGCCATCATGGTTGAGAGGGTTGCAAACATCTGCTCTAAATGTGCTACAGAGGGCGATTGTTGAGAGAATTACGGATGCATAGTTGCATGTTCATAAGATGGGAAAATAGTATTTCGTGCAGAGCTAGGGCGACTCATCGTGTATAATAGCTAGGGTTGAGAATCTGTGACTTATGTAGAGAAATCGTAGAAGCTTGGACGATGAGAAGGCTTTACTTGAAAGAACAAGAGCGCAGGAAGAGAAGCGGCTGTACTTGGAGCAACAGGGGCGCAAGAATACCAACGCAAGAAAACACACCATCCAAGAAAACCACAAGCCCCACATCTCCACCAATGTAGCGTGCCTATGCTACAAATAGACTTCATTGAGAACACCCTCCCTTTGCTCATTCATTTACACCTCCTAAATAGGCCTAGTACATCAGTCTAAGCCAAGAACTAGCTGGCTCCTGCTTACAACTAACTCAACAACCAACCACTAATTCTGGACACTTGGTCTTAAGCCACATCACCAAGGATATGACAATATTAATCAAAACATTTTCGCTTAAATTTATGTCTTAGGGAAAAATGTTGGCCAAATAGATCACTATTGGAGGGGGTCAGCTTGAAATGGATTAGGGTCCACAAATAGACAAAGTATTTACACATGGTTTAAAGAAATAGGATATAAGCTTGGCAAAGCCCAATGTTTGGCCCACATACTCTAATCCCAAAAGCATTCTAACCCGTGATATTTATTATTTCTAACTACCTTTTCGCTACCAAGAGCATGGTGCATGATGCATCATTCTATCGGAGAGCTTCTTTATGAGAGAGAGGCCGGCCGAAAATATCACTATGGGGGGAGGGCCAGCCCAGAACTTATTCGTATCAACGAATGGACAGGTATTTACATGAAAAAAGGGCGCATTATTTTATACAAGAGCTCCGAGTGGAGAGAGAGATGTGGGAGAGGCAACGGACGCGAGATGAGCCTTGCCTTTGTTCCCTTGGTTTCTAAGCAGAGACCTGTATTCTCTAAATGTCATGCCCTGGTACAAAGGAATTGCACGGGAATCGGCGAGCAAGCTTGGTAGAGGGGCCACGATGGTATCGTTAGCGGGGTTGAAGAAGCAGGCGAGGGACAAGCGGGCGGCGAAGTTGTTGACGAGGACTCTGTGCTCGACGCTCTTGTAGGCACCGTTGGTAAGAATCTGCAAGACATTGAGGATCAGGACTCAGGAGGTAATGTTTTCTAAACCAGCGAGTGGTAGATCAGAGTCGAGAGAGAGTTCGTACCTCGATTTGGTCGCCCACGTTCACTACAAGCGCTCCCGGTATAGGCTGAACGGTCAACCATTGCCCGCGGTGCTTGACCTGCAGGCCGGGCACCTCATCGTCCTGCAGGAGGACGGTGAGGCCGCCCGGATCAGAGTGCGGCGACAAGCCGAGGGTGAGCTGCGGTTGGGGGCACACGGGATAATAGTTGACGCGCAGGCCCATGTCCGTGCTTTCATCGTGAATCCCAAAAGCTTCTTCCAGCGGGCCACCGCCTTTCACTCCAGCATCACCAGCTGTGACGTTGCGCTCCAGGCCCAGGTTGACGGACAAAGCCTGCAAGAGACGGCCGCAGAGCCGGGACACGTGGCGGGCGTAGAGGTCCATGCCGGGGCGCCAGGTGGCGGGCCACTTGGCGGGGTTTCGATGGGAGCGGGGCAGGAGGTTGAGGAAGAAGTAGTCACCCCAGTCCAGCGTGGCGCCTCTCTGCACGCCCATGCGGCTGCCGTAGCCCTCGTAGGTGAGCGGGTCGTTGGCGAAGGCTTCCTTCTGGCAGGCGGGCGTTCCCTCGAACCACCCTCTTGCGGCGCCCTTGGCTCCCTCCAGCACACTCGCGGGTATCCCATGGCTCACCACCTGGAAGAACCCCCACTGCTCACAACCTCGCCGGATCTCCTCCAAGCATCGCTGCCGCAGGCTGGGTTCCTCCAGATCCGACAGCTGTACCACGGGCACGGACAGCAGCTCCGATTGACCCTGCATGTCATCGACAGTACCGCCCATAATCGTACTGCTGGGCTGTTCACCGACTGGTCGCACGTATCGAGAAGGGATTCGTCTCAGACGATCAGGGCTCTCCTCGCCCGCCAGAAGCTGCACCCTTTGCACCGGCTCAGGCCATGCTACCATAGTTGTCGCACTGTTGAGCTGCCGCAGCGACGGCATAACTTGGATCCTCTTTTCTACGATCTGCAGTGTAGTGTACTGCTAATTATGTATACGCAACTGAGGCAGATACTGTACAGCGGCTAGACCTGGGGGTGTAGGTCTCTGAACTGATTGATTCCTCCCCGTCCGTAGCATTATATATATAGGCGGCCCCAAACAGCATATGGCTAAATTGAGTTATGGCGTAGAGTGCAAGTTAGCACGTGCAGCATGTGCGCTGATTAAAAACAAACGCACAGTGCACACGTTATTTGATGTCCCAAATTTAACAACGTGCACATCGCATCCAACCGTCCTAAAGATTGACCATGAATCCTGATGCGACGTTTAACGGTCGTGACACGGCTTCCTTCTCCCCATTTGACAAAACTCATGGAGCTGTCCGCTATTGTGTCGGTCATTCCCGCGTACCAAACTCATGGAGCGTGGTCAAGCTTCAAGCGAGCATATAAAACTCACAACCTTCTAGATTGTGTATCGTAACAAACTGGAAATATAGAAAAGTACGAGGGGGTTTCCCAAAGGAAAGAAATCTAGAACACTAGTGGCTAGGGTTGCGTTTCGCCAACGCAGTATTGCAAATTTGCATGGAAGGCTCAAAGCTTGCATCACCAGTACCGTCGGTATTCTACAAGAAGATTTGGCTCTGACTCTCTCTTTAGCTTCCGTTATGAACATCCAACGCCTGCATTGGTACAACTTGACAAGTAGGTATGTTTCACTATCCTTTATGGGTGACTTTATATGCATGTCTACTCATGCATTTTCTCTTCCTCTATTTTAGGTATGTTGATATCTCAACCAAAAATTTTCACACATACCTTCTCTTTAACTATTTCTCTACCTAAAGTTTTGAAGATAAAATTGTGTTACCAAGGTTGATACACATCTTGATAAATGGGTAAAAACCCTTCTATTTTTTATATTTCTTTAACAAAAAATAGTTAGCACTGTAGAAATGTTCTCTAAATCACAATGAATAACTTCATTACCTTTGGGGATTTCAATAACATTAGTCATTGACCCCAAATATTACTTAATAGACATAAAATCTCCCCACGTCAATGTTTGTGAGTCCAATCTAGCCACATGATTCAATTTAAATCATTGGCTAATCATGCTGTAGGTTAATTCATGCATTAACCAATGCGATTAACACTTTGAGGTGCATGAGGAAGAGTACACTCATTGCCAAATATATAAGTGTGTCACATGGGTTCAAAGGAAGGGGTTTTCAAAATACTATTTTTACATAGTTCTTAAATGTAGAAGGTTCCCATACAAATGGGTCATTTACAGATTGAATAGAAAACATGTGTGTTTCATTTCAAAAAATTCACAAATATTGGCATTTTTAAATAGACGTTGCACTACAAGTGATGAGGGGAATATAGACATTGTAGAAGATGTAAAATGTGTGTGAATTTATTTTTTTTGTTGGGCCATGCTGTAGGAATATCTGATAGAATAAGCATTAGAGAGTTTATGATGGTATGGTTGGTACACACATGGATATTTGCCCAAATATATGTTCAACTGTTACATATGAAACTTATCGAGACGTATTTAAACACGTAAAGGAATATAACTAACACATATTGCTAATTATAGTTAAAAATTGTATTGGGGCCTTGTCATGCACTCTGGCCTGGTCCTACTACCCATGTTCCTTATTTAGTCAAATATGGAGTATTATATATATCCATGCATAAAAATTATAGTTAAAATTTTTATTGGGGCCTTGATCCTGCTAACCATGTTTGTTATTTAGTCAAATATGGAGTACTATAAGACCCATTGCAGATGTAGAGAAAGATACAACTTATCATATTATATTCGAAGAAAATACTTAGGATTTATATAAAATAACAAATATAATGTTGAGCTTACAATGAAAGAATTTGTAAAATAGCACTCATACAATGACAACAATGAATATGTCTAAATTAGAATGAGAGGATTTCAATTGATATAACTAAATCTATGTGTAAATTGAAACTACCAATTCTAACTATATAGAGTATAATGTGATAGAGATCTCATCATTGTGTAATCTCTCATTTGCCCAATGCTAATATAAGAAAGAGCCATAAAGTATAGGTAATAATGAAGGGAGTATTAAAATTTGGAAATCAATTATCTCTCCTCCATCTTCACGTAGCCGATTCAATTTTCTTTAATCCCATGGTACATTGCATACTTCTTCTTGAGTCTGGTCATCACAGAATTACTTTTTCCACACTAGAAAACAATAGATATTCAATAAATATTAGAGAAAATCAATGGATTATTAAAAGAGACATTGAAATCTAAGGTTAGGATAAGTACAAATATGATGAGAAATAAATACTTACAAAATATATCCTAAAAGAGCACCAACCATTTCTCTTAAGATGCAATGATGAGACATTTGCAACTTGTGCACATGCCATCTTCTTTTGTTGTATCTATCACCATTCTCCTTTATTTCTTTGCTTGTCTGCTCCCACTATCCCACATCTAACCAGCTAGGCTTTCATAATCCATTATTATAGGCATTACATGCTTTTGAATGAAGGTGAAAGAGGGGTTTTGTAATACACTTCTTCATGTAATCATTAGAAAATATAACTATAGTAGTAACAAAGGGATATGGAAACTCCTCATAGAGAGTGCTTATCATATGATCCAATTTTTGGGATCTTGATCTCTCCATTTCTATGCTATCCTATGCTACTACACCCACACAACAAGCTCATGTAGCCTAGCAATAATTCTCCTTTCTTCATCGTTCATGATGATCTCATTTGTATAGTAGTCAATCAAGTATGAGAAGTTGGGATATGTAATTGGTATCCTCAGCTTTCAGGTGTAGAAAATGGAGAGGGGCGTGATCACTAGCAATAAGATTAGCTATGATGAGGGATGGGCTCAATGGACACAATCGTATGGATGGGGGCAGGGGAAGTAAGAGCTGGATCCCGAATGATCTGTGTCAAACCCCATATACAAGTTTGGCGTCGCTTGCCATAGCGAGTGGGTGGGTGAAGAGAATTATGCATGTGATGATGAGGGTAGGGGCTTTGCTAAGATGATGGTCACTATAACAATGGCGAGATCATATCATCACCTCTCTAAGGGTTACAAGCACTAAAGCTACAAGAACCTGAGAGGCGATGAAAAGGATTGCATCGAGTGTGTATGGTAGGAGAGGACCACAATGAGTATGCATGTGGTATTGATGATGATAAGGTTTATTGCACTATATCAAGGATTTTTTGTGTGGTCTTGAGGTCCATGCTAGCCATGAAATGGTGTATCCCCTCATCTGTCATGTGATTGCTCATGTTGATGAATGTAGTAGTAACCTATACAAACAAACAAATTTATGTGTTCTTTTTTTTTCTCTCTATCTCTTTATCTTTCATATACTCCCTCTCTTGCTCTTCCAATCCCCGTTATTAGAATCTCATCTATCACTTGCTTAGACTAGTCTAGCCACAATCAAACTTTTCTATGTGAGCTTACTCATATAATAGAAAATCTAAGTTTAAGTAATCCATCTCTTGAAAGTAATAAAAAACTTGGCTTTGATAACTAAGCCATTAGGGGGAATATGAGCTTAAAAAGAGCCTCGTAAATATTTTAATTAGATCTTGAGAAAGATTACCTTTCTTACTAAAAGGGATGGGGGGTTTGAGTACTATGATGAGAGAAAGGTTGGTTTTCCTTTCAAGAGAGAGAAATTTTGACCATGTTATGAATAAGAGCCATGGTTTGAGATGGCTTACAATAATCAACAATACCTTAGTGATAAATATTATGGCCCATAATCATTATGGCTAAAGAAGGCTATAAGTTGCCATTATGAGGCGAGGGTAGTATAGCCCCATGATGCAATGTTAACTAGATTTAATTCCTTCTACAACTTCTTTTTGAAATAGAGTTACTTATTCAAAAGCTATTGGTGCGCAGATCGGACGCAGATAGCTCACGTGGTGAATCCCGGAAGGTCCCCAAGAACAAAGTACTCTACTTTTTAGCACAAAAACCCATGTAAAAGCAAGCACGACATGAGACAAGAGACAAATTGGGTTCAATCTCCCCCATGCCTTGTGTGAGCGCTTCACAAAGCATGTATTTAATGTATATTTCCAATCTTTATGCTCAAAAATAGCCCAATTACAAAAATATGACAAGCTTTTAGCTTTTGAGTTTGCTTTCTACCAAAAATAGGAAAATAAAGCTAATGGACGGTGCCCATAGAGTTTGGCACGCCCAATCTCAATGTCCAAATAGAAATAACATATCCAGGCGCATAAGCGTATACAAAATAATAATAAATAATCGATGTCTCTATAGACATAACAAAATATAGGCGTGGCGCCTATCAAAATATAGTCCAAGAGTCGAAAACCCGCTAGACTCCAATGCTTTCCTCCGCCACTGCTGCTATCTCTACACATCAACTGAAGCATTCACAATCGTTAGTAAAATAACACAATTAAACCGACAAAAGTGAATACCTAGCAGTCTTCAGCTACATAAATAAATCAACTGGTTAGAAATAAATCCTAACCTTAATTTATTACGAGTGCGCACTCTAAACTCATAAACGTTTATTAATTTAATATGCATTTTGCGGAATCACCCGCTATGGAATCACCCATGTACACACTAAATTAATGAAACGCCCGAAAAGGACAGGCGTCCCCATCAACTTCTCGCACAAAGAATCCTCTTTGCGTATGAGCCCCGGTCATCTAAGTTTACGGAATCCACCGTAAAACCTCACGGAATCCACCGTGGAATATGCCTCCTGGCATCATACCCCCGGGGTGGGATAGCAATTGACCTCAATTGCTATTAGCTCAATGTGGAGCTAACAGAGTGGGGAAAGCATTTAAGTCTCTAGCGTGCATCCATTGTGCTTCCTCTACAGGATGGTTCTTAAATTTTACTAGATATCTAGAGTACCTTCGGCCAGTTCTAGTGGTCATGTAGTCAGTGTCTATAATGGCTTCTGGTTCAAGTATTTTAGTCTCTTCTTCTAGTAAAGGTGGGTTTTCATAGACAGGGTGGATAGGTAATTGTCCTCTAAATGGTCTCAATAAACTAATATGAAATGTATTATGAATTTTCCAATGGGATGGCAGTTCTAACTTGAATGCATTGTCATTAATCTTATGAATGATTCTAAATGGTCCGTAGAATCTAGGAGCTAGTTTAACAACTGGATGTCTATCTACACTTTGCAGTCTACGCTTTTCTATTCTAAGCCAAACATAATCATCAACTTTGAAATTCATGGCTTGTCTTTTCTTGTTGGCTTGTTTGGTATATGATTGTTGGGCTTTAGCAATCATATCCTTTACCTCATCAAAAATAGTATTATGCATAACGGCAATATCATCGGCACTTTGTATTCTATTAGACAAAGATGCAACAGGGGTAGATAATCTATATCCATAAATAACTTCAAAAGGTGCTTTCTTTGTAGATGTGTGCGGTGTATTATTGTAAGCAAACTGTAATAAATGCAAATGAGTATCCCATGTCTGAGGTTTAGAGATAGTGTATGCACGTAAAAGATCTAGAATAGTGCTATTTGTGGCTTCTGTTTGTCCATTTGTTTCTGGATGAAATGCAGATGAGAAATCAATCTTTGTGCCTAGATTTGCAAAGAGTGTAATCCAAAAATTATTACAAAATCTAGAATCTCTATCTGAAATAATCACTTTCGGCAATCCATGGTTAGTAAAAATAGTTTTCAAAAATAACTGTGCTGCTTGGGATGCTGTTAAAGTTTTCTTACATGCAATGAAATATGCTTGCTTACTAAATCTATCTACAATTGTCCAAATCATGTCATGGTTAGATTTAGTATTTGGTAAGCCAGTAATGAAATCCATAGATATATGTTCCCAAGGTTTAGATGGAATAGATAAAGGCATTAATAATCCATACTGTTTACCATGATGTCTCTTTATTCTTTGACAAATTAAACATTCAGAAACAAAATTAGATACATCTGCATCCATATGCGGCCAATAAAAATCTTCAGTTAACATGCGTAATGTAGAAATGATACCTCTATGACCTTGATATGGGGGACAATGAATTTCATTCAAAACAAATGATCGGAATGGAATAGTAACACACAGTCTCTTTTCAAAGAACATGAATCCATCATTATATGACAATGAATCAACAGGAATGAAATTATTTTGAACTAATTTTTGCCAATCAGAATGAAAAGTAATATCCTGGTGATATGTGTCTTTCATAGCAATTAAAGAATCAAAAGATATGATAGAAATGTTATGAATTGCAGGTCTTCTACTCAATGCATCAGCAACTACATTTTCTTTTCCAGGTTGGTATTGAATGATAGGTTGGAAACTTTGAATGAATGAAGCCCATTTGATATGACGGTCAGAAATTTGGGGTTGGCTAAGTAGATGTCTAATGCTTTGCTGGTCGGTCTTTATCATGAATTCTGAACCCATTAAATAATGCTTCCATTGTTTTAATGCTTGGACAACTAAGAAATTTCTTCTTTCAATATATGGACCAATTTGAATTTCTAAATCTTGAACTTCTTGTGTGCCATTGTACCTAGTACCTAAAAATGCAGCTTTTATGCGATAGTGCATAGGTACTGTATGCAATTTCAATTCCTTTACCAATTTTGCTGAAATAAAGTCATGGGTACTACCGTCATCATGCAATATAGTTCTTTCTTTTCCATGTACCATACATTTCATAGTCAATAATGAATGTGAAGTAGGCATACCTGGTAGAGTGTCGGAAGTAGTATTAGGATCATCTTCTTCTTCAGTGAAATCCGGCATATCCTCATGCTCGTCTTCGTCCATAGCTCCAAGGTAGTTGATATGTGCTGATGGCTTCTTTGAATGACAATTTGCTGCGAGATGCCCTGGCTGGTGACACTTGTAGCATACGATGGGCTTGGCTTTGGTCACATTATTTGCAATGGCTGGGAGTCTGGGTATATTTGGATTTGCTTGTGGAATAGGTTTAGGATTTGGATTGACAGTGGATGGTAATGCAGGTGGTTTAGGCCAATTCTTGCGGAAAGATGGTGATGAGAAACGACCTGGATTAAACCTTCTGAAATTGGAATTAAATTGTTTAGTTCCATAATTACCGTTTGCTTGGAATGGCGGTGGTCGTCGTTCTCTTCCGCGTAACTTATCGGAGATGGCATCTTCAAGGGTAGCAGGCTTGAACATATTCACCTCAGCGTAGTAATGTCCAAGAAGTCCAGACATGTACTTCCGCTTATGGGTCGTCTCTGGTACGTCTTCAAGCATGCGTAGCTGTAGGAGTGCATTCCAAAAACGCTCTGTATACTGTGGAATAGGCTCACGATCGCGCTGTTGAAGTAAATCCCATTGCTTGATAGCCTTCTCATGAAATTGCGGTGGTAGGAAATTTTGCATGAACTTCTTCTTGAAATCTTCCCATGTAGCAGGACATTCTATACTCTTGCGGACTACAGTCCACCAAAGTGATGCTCTATCTATCAGATGATTAGTAACACACTTGATTTTATCTTTCTCGGGATAAGTTTCCTCATGGAAATAATCATCAAACTGGCTAATGAATGATAAAACAGTCTTTCCTTCTCTTATGCCATTGAAAGTGCGAAACTTGAAACTTCGTTTACTTATCTTGGATTCCTTGCGAATGGTTTGTGCTTCAAGAGTGGCGTCGATGGTACGGCGAATCAAATCTTCAGCTTGAGGTTCTTCTTTATCAGTGGACGCTCCTTGTAGCTTTGTCAATTGCGCTTGCAAGGCTTGCCTAGCTCTTCGCTCTTCGTCCAATTGCAGCATGATAAGATCCAGCTTTTGTTCCATGGTAGGCTCCGGTAGATCTTCTTCAGCCATAGGATCATCCATATGTGGGGTAGTCATCCTGTAAAACTCAACAAACCTTTCTCACTCAAAATCAGTTAGCGGGATGAGCGTAGCTCAAATTTGGGGTTACAAGGCTATGTATTTTTGGGTATTTTCTTCTTCAATTTTTCAGAAATTCTGCAATATTTCTGTCTCCGTTTGCTGAAAGTACTTCAACGAACTTGTAGATAGGTAGAACAGCTTGCTGCGAACAACTTTCCAGTTCAGAGTTTTTGCATACGAACAAGTCTTCTATGAGTTTTAAGCACTAGTCAGTTCTGATTTAGTCTGACTTGCAGAGTTGCAGACTTAACAGACTTGCAGAGTTGTGAACTTGCTAGACTTAGGCCGACTTGCAGAACTTGCAGTACTTGATTAGAGTCAACTTGCGAAACTTGACTTCTGGAGCGCGAGACCCGGAGTTTACAGACTTGTTTGCCTTAACTGACTTGCAGAGGTTTGTGTGACTTGAAGGAAGCTTAATGGTTTAAGGTTTAACTTAATGATTTAGAGGGATTAATGAAGAAGAACTGGCCGCGTTTTTTCGTGAAGAGGGGGGGGGCCGTTTTTCTCCACGCGGATTTTTCGGGGCCTCCTCTTGCCAGTCGATTTGACGATTTGAAGCTTATAAAGCTTCTCAAGCTTAAGATTAAGCTTTAAGATCATACTAAACTTGATTAAGAAGAAATCTTATCTTTGTCTGCAACGACTTGATGAAGAACATGTATGAGTGGTCCTCCGCCGACAGAGATTGGTCCTTCGCGATCTGACAGTGGAAACAGGGGTTCTTGATCGCCAGAAGTCTGCCTGTATCGACGGTTCGCGACGAGATTGACTGTAGAGGCCGTTTGTTCTTGGAGCTCCGCCTTCGCTCGAGATTGGTAGCGATTGGAAGCCCTTGATCTCTGCTCCGCTCTGATACCACTGGTGCGCAGATCGGACGCAGATAGCTCACGTGGTGAATCCCGGAAGGTCCCCAAGAACAAAGTACTCTACTTTTTAGCACAAAAACCCATGTAAAAGCAAGCACGACATGAGACAAGAGACAAATTGGGTTCAATCTCCCCCATGCCTTGTGTGAGCGCTTCACAAAGCATGTATTTAATGTATATTTCCAATCTTTATGCTCAAAAATAGCCCAATTACAAAAATATGACAAGCTTTTAGCTTTTGAGTTTGCTTTCTACCAAAAATAGGAAAATAAAGCTAATGGACGGTGCCCATAGAGTTTGGCACGCCCAATCTCAATGTCCAAATAGAAATAACATATCCAGGCGCATAAGCGTATACAAAATAATAATAAATAATCGATGTCTCTATAGACATAACAAAATATAGGCGTGGCGCCTATCAAAATATAGTCCAAGAGTCGAAAACCCGCTAGACTCCAATGCTTTTCTCCGCCACTGCTGCTATCTCTACACATCAACTGAAGCATTCACAATCGTTAGTAAAATAACACAATTAAACCGACAAAAGTGAATACCTAGCAGTCTTCAGCTACATAAATAAATCAACTGGTTAGAAATAAATCCTAGCCTTAATTTATTACGAGTGCGCACTCTAAACTCATAAACGTTTATTAATTTAATATGCATTTTGCGGAATCACCCGCTATGGAATCACCCATGTACACACTAAATTAATGAAACGCCCGAAAAGGACAGGCGTCCCCATCAACTTCTCGCACAAAGAATCCTCTTTGCGTATGAGCCCCGGTCATCTAAGTTTACGGAATCCACCGTAAAACCTCACGGAATCCACCGTGGAATATGCCTCCTGGCATCAGCTATAGGGTCATTTCTAGGTCCATATTCCTCCTAATGTTGCTAGACTTGAGCATGATTAGTCTATTTTCTTAGTCAAACTACCAAATGAACTCCCAAAAAACTTTCAGGTACTTTCTTAAAACCCCTAAAACATGAAAGATATTCTTTATTTCTAAAGAGATATTCATATTAAATCTCAATTAATATAGCAATATAAAAGAAAATTAAGATTAGCTTCACATGTTCTCTATAGCAAAGTAGTAGTGATTCTTAACAATATTTTATATAATAAATAACATCAATTGGTAGCATAACGATGGATGCTCAATGAAGATGTTGATCTTGAATATCTTCTGTTTCAACCACCTATATGCATAGGAAGCTTACCTCTAATCATATATGCTCTATGAGAAAAGTTATATTACACCTCACACCTCTCTCTTTGTTTATCTCTATATCTCTCTCATGATTTCTTCTCCCTCTAATCATTTTCTTCTCCTAAGATCCTTCATTGACTCAAACACACACACTCACTCACTCCCTCACTTCTGAATAAAACAAAAATAAGAAAAAAAGGCAATGAAACTAGGAAGATCTTACCTACTTTAAGTCGACGTAAGATCTACTTGCCATCATGGAGGCTAATTGACTAAGGAAAAAATATACTGCAAATGTTAGAAGATTTTTATTTCAATCTAATCCCATATCACTATGAGATACATGCCTCATACCGATGTTCAAAGCGACGAAAATGTTCACAAAATAAATTGCCCTTGTCCTCATCAAACGTGTTTATATTAGCACTGCCATAGAACCGTCACTATCTCGGTGTCGCTATTTGTGTCGTTATTTGCGTTGCAAATGTGATGCAAATAGCGACACCAATAGCAATGGTTTGCGACGCAAATTGCGACGAGAATAGCAATGCGTGCAAATAAATTTGCGATGCTAACAACGATGGTTATAGAGAAAAAAATAATTTGTGCCAATAGTGACGGTTATGATGATAATGGCGATGCATGTAGGTAAATTTGCAACGCTAATAGTGACGGTTACAGAGAAAAAAAATTAAGAGCAGGGCAGCTTTGTCACATGTAGCACTGTGTGTTGTATTTGGGCCATACAAAAGGGTTACATTAAACTATACAATGGTCGTCAAAATGAAGAAAAAGTATACTTGAATCCACAAGACTGATATATAAAATAAATATAAGATCGCTTAATGAAAGTGCTCATCGAATCATGGTAAGATACAAAGGATGATAATAACATATTGCATAGAAAATGCCTACATAAATCATAGGTTCAGAAAAGAAGAGCATGTGCGCTCCACAAATTGAAATGTGAGCTATAGATCCTTGCTATCCGAAAGCTCGTTCCACCGCAAAGAAGCATCGAACGGACTTTGCAAAAAAAGAAACAACTACACATCAGTGTACCATACAATAATGCATTTTAATTAAATTTAGTAAATATAGACAAGAAAGATGAGTGACTTATTGGACTGATGCGTGCATATAATCTATCAATAAATACAATGATACCGTGTCTCTTTGCATATCAAGTCTCTAGGTTGGTGGGATCACAGTTTGTAATAGAGTGCTCCAAAGAAAACAAAATACAATTGTTAGAAACACAATTTTTAGTACAAGTGATATTGCAAAAAAATAAGCAATAAGAACAAAAGAAAAACTTACAAAATCCTCCAGAGAAGTCTTGTGGTTTCCACTTCCAAGATGATGGACCATTGCTACCTCCAAACATGCCCTCGCTGTCTCACACTACTGTCTCCAACGTCATGGAGAATCTGTAGCCTCCTCCCTAAGTCAGTATCAATCATTTTCATCTAGCCACTCGGGCTTTGAGGCCCCACTCTTAAGTGCCTTGCGTGCTTCTGATCATCTATGTGTCACATACACACGCATGCACTCCATCATCTAGCTTGTGGAAAACCTATCTATTGCAGTGGGTACGAGAAACTCCTCATGTAAGGATGCTACTATGTAGTCCTTTCTCCCCTCTGATATGTTCTTCAAATGATCCAAGATGTTCAAAAAAACTTATTGGTATAACTCTCTCATACAAGCCATCACCCTCTCATAATTCATGAGGACGGCTCCTGTCCTATCATCTACAAGGTATCCATACCTCTTTGGGGTATGTCTAAGATGTGTCATCTCCGACCTGCAACCGTGCTCTTGGGCATATCCAAGAGATCCATGTATATTTGGTGTACCTAGGGAGTGGCATCTCTCGGAGTAGCACTCATAAGGATGCCACATGCGGATGTCTGAAGTGATTGGAGTAGACGTTCCCACAGGTGTGACAAATCCCACAGGTGATACAACTCCAACAGAATGACGAGGCAAAGACATTGCATCAGTATCTCCACAACAACCACCAGAGCCACTCTCTCTTGAACATGCACAAGAGCAAGGAGTAGCACTTGTATCTCGAGCCGATTGTGGGATCATTGCAGCCATGTCTCCGTAGCATCCCCCAAAACCACTCCCTTCGTCCAGCCCAAGTCTGAAGCCTCAACCTTGTTTAGTGGAAACCAAAGCATCAGAATGTGACGAAGTAGATCTAGTGGAACAGCTTGTGATGGTGTCCGAGACAGCTCTTGGTTGGTCATATCTCTGAATCGAGCCATTTGCTTTGGAGATATACATGTGAATATATTTTGTAGCTTCTCATCGCTCATCCCTCGACTCATCTTGCTGTCAAAATACTCACAAAGGTCACCTACACATACAAAATTTGATGTTAGCATAATCAATATAAAGATTCAAGAAAAGCACGGTAATATAACTCTAAAAATAATTATCTTACTTAAAATGCATATTCTAGAGTATCCTTATAAGTGATTTATCAACCAATTGAGTAGGTGGATGCTCTAAGTATGACGTAGCCTATGGTCCCATGTTAATCTCCTGACACAACTCCGCATACACTGGAAGGTCGATAAAAAGGTCACAAAAAAAGGATGAGTGCACCTCATTCTCAAAGAATTCTTGGCCTCCTATCTTTCCATCATTGTTACCTGATTCTACCTCCTCTACATGCTCCAAGCTTTGGGTGGTCTCCACCCCTTGCAATATCGATCCCTCTATCTACATGCTGTCCTCATCTATGTTGGGAACATTGCTTTCATAATATAGTCTTACACTTCAGGGAGATGAAGGTACAATATACCACCATCGAGGTTCTTGGAGGTTTGAATAGAAAATTATCTACTCAAAATTCTATACAAGAGAGATTTAACATTTGTGGCATATACCATTTCGTAGTAAAATTAAAAAAAACATGAGTTCATGCACCTGTTCACAATGGACCGGCAATACAAACGTGTTGCACAAATCTGTCCATCTTTTTTTGGAATCTATTTTGAGAAATCCAGATGGACCTTATCGGACAGTTGCACCGGCTCCTTTTAGTACCACTTTGAACCACTGCACATCGAATAGGATCATGGAGAAACAACGGTAATCCACTTTGATAATACTTTGCAAGTTTCCAAAACACTCCATCTCATCTATAATGATGTTTGAATCCTTGACTCATCATCGTCTCTCTTCGTAATATATTAAATATTTTTTTAAAAAAATTTACGCCTTTGTGGCGGCGCATCGTGCCGAATCATCGAGGGGGGATAGAGGGGGCCAGTAAGCTCCTCGCTAGAGCTTGCTCAGGCCCCTCGCCATGCAAGCGGACAGCTCAAGGCGGGGAGGATTCCCTCCCCTCCCCTATATAAAGAGGGAGGGGCCGCAGGTACATGGACACATGAGAGAAGAGGCGGGGGAGATTAAGCCTCTTGCTGGTGCCGCTGACATCTACAATGAGGAAGGATGGAAGGAGATACGCCACCGCCCAGCTTCGTGTGCTGCAGCCTGATGCTGTCGCTGTCACCGCCGCCTGCAGTCCATTTTTCCCCCCAGTTCGACGCCACCACGATTCTTCCCTCCCCCCACGTCGCTCCTAAAACCCCCACAAAAGCTTCAAGAAGCTTCTTAAAGCTTCTAAGGGGGACTACCTCAAGCCCCCCTTCCTGTGCTTTTTCCCTTTCAATCCCCCCCCCCCCCTCCTCGGTTTTCTTAAAACCCATTCACCCCCTCATATCCCTTCCACTCCATAAATTCTTCCCCCCCTCCCCCGGGTTTTTAAAACCCTCAAGTTCCCCTTCCTATACCCTTCCTTACCCTTTCATTCCCTCCCGGTTCTAACCTTTAGAAACCCTTTGCCCCCCTAGCATCCCTCGAAAGCCACCTTAGCCCATTTCTCTTGACCTCAAAAACCCTTAATCCCCGTGCCTAAATCCATAAGTCCCATCTTGTGTTTGAAACCCCGCTCATATTTCTTTTTTTTAATACACTCCTAAGCCTTTCTAAACCCGTGTTCCCTTTTACTTACACGCCTTTTCCCCCATACTATAAACCCTTGTGTTATCTTTCAAAATCTCCCCCTAGGTTTGAAAAACCCCTAAGTCATTTCACTCTAGTGTCCAAAAGATCTCCCAAGGGCTTTCATAGATGTTATGAAGCCACACTCACACATAACCTTTCGCCATGATTATATCCTATAGACCCTTTTTCTCTAAAGCTTTATAAACCCTTTCCCTCTCCGAAGAAGCTAAGATTTTAGAGGTCTTATTATCCCTCCTCGTGGTCAACCTTTTGAATGACTCCTTGCCTCGAAAGAGAGACGGTGGAAATCCGAAAGAAAGAGTAAAAGCTGCCTTCACATTCGAACTGTGATGCCGCCTAAGAAAGTCCAAGGAGTAGCTGCGGGAGGGTCATCTCCCAGTATCCATGTGGATATCTCACCCCAAAACCAGGTTTTCCCTTCTTGGTTTTATATCGTTTTTAAGTCAATCATGCAAAGATAAATTGTTAGGGATAGGATATATTTTTCCAAGTTATTTACAATGAAGGAGTTTAGTTTAATTGAACAAATGATAATGTATAGAACATAGTTTCCTTCGACTAGCATCATGCATTATAACGAATTACGAACAAGATTATCTACTTACTATAGTGGTATATTTCAGTTAAATCCTGAAGGTATAAAAACTGCATCTTGCACCATTAACCCTATTCTTTTTGCAACGAATCATCATGAAATTTATGAAAGGTTTTTTTTAAAAAAAATACGTTGCTCAAATTACTAGGAAGTTATCAATGCTTATTGCATATCTTTGCAAGGAAAAAGGAAGATTAAATTGAATTTACCTACCTCAAAGCAATAAAGTTTAGGACTGAAAAATCAATTGTCACAAGGATAACAAATCGTGCTGAGGTGATCAATATTACCTTCCAAAAGATAACCAAATCAATCTAAACTTAGAAATACCATGCTACAAAATATGTCTTGGAAATGATTTAAAGACCAAAGAAACGTTTATACCTTAAACACTTGACTACCTTCCCTGATTGTAGGGTCCATAAATTCATAAAGGTAAAAGAACTAGGATTTGTCCCTGAGGTTCTTAAAAAGAGACCCTAGGTCCGATATACGTCAGCTTAAAGAAACTAAAACGGATTATTTCATCGCAGGACTTGCGCAGCAAGTACGAAGTCATATAGTCTTGTGATTTAATTCACAAGGAGAAAGGGTAAATACCTTCAACAAGGATGGCAGATCCTTACGCAAGTTATCTTGCAAAAGGATGTATTCTTGGATATCCTTCTAAATAAGGAAAGTTATAAACCAGAAACTAAAGTATCCAATGAACTTTAGGGTTGACCAAGTTGGGTTAATAAGGTACGCCCTAACCCAGAATATAAAGGATCTTGCCAAGTTGCAAGACACCTTGGAACGAGTGCTGATACATTCGAAAGGAAAGAATAATTCCTTAGCAATTTGCCAAACAACACGGTCGATTAATGGAAATGTTTGCTAGAGATTTTAGAGCACTATTTGATTTATGAATTACAAATTAAATGAATACCTATACTTCAGATTGAAGGCGTGAAGGGAGAGGCAGTTCCAGTTACCCCCGACTTCCTACCTGACCCTAACCAAGGGGATTGTTGACCGTGCCGGGAACGTGGACCGAACCCGCCGTGAGAGGTCTCTTCATTGAGCTCTACTTGGAGCAGGAGGACGCTTGGGTGCCAGGGGGGGCTCTGGCCGTAAATCCCTCGCCTTCCGAGTCCTACACAAGAGGCTAACGTGACTCGGGATTGGATCTCGAGGCCCGCATACTAGTCTACGGGCAGAAGCTTGGAATAGTGATCCCTGTGGATTACTGGATAGCCTTCGGGCGGATTATGGACAAGCTTACGGGCGGAAACTCCTTGTATTTCAAAGATAAAAATGATGATATGTTAATAAAGAACTTGTTTGATACTGTTTTTCTATGTCACATGATAAGATTACATAAAGGAATAAATGCTTAACGGATTAATTAAAGAAGCTAATTGTTATATGTCAAATTAATGTGTTAGATAATAACATAACTAAAATAAACCGAGGAAAGTACGGAGGATGGGCCATGGGTCTGTCCTACGGTTGGGTGGTCCCGGTTAGCCGGGAACTTTTCTCAATATCTCGAAGAATAGCGGGATGATCATCAAAGAAAACGAATAACGAAAGTGAGGAACTAGAGTTATGTCTTAACCGATTTACGTTGTTTTAGGGGAACGGAATGGGACTATGCCTTATGGCAGAGAGGTTGAGCTTTGCATCCCTCTCGTTTCCCATTCTCCTTGAACCAAGTGCAGTGTGAATCCGCTTCGGACCTGGCATTTCTGCGTAAAGTAGTTCGCTTGGGTCCGACGCTAGTTGTTGTTAGGTAATGACCAATCCAAAAAACCCTAATTCTGGTCGATCCTAAGTGGTAATGGCCAGGATACTTCCGCTACGTGGCAGATGCGGAAAGACCTAGATCGGAAATCCTGTAACATTCCATGGGAGTGCCGGGCAGAGCTTTGTAGACATTCTTTCCGATGGACTACTAAGACCTGTCCTGGATGACACTAGTGGACACGTTACAGTTGGTATCAGAGCCGACCAACAACGGAATTGTTTTATGAGATCTCAATAAAAGGAAGTAAAGAAATTGTTGCTGTCTAAACATTTCCTTACCTTCAACACTGTCTTGCAGAATTATGAAGCGTGGAACAAGTTTTTGGTATTTCGGGTCATGTTTATGACTGCAATGCATTCTCCGCTTTACAGACAAAGAATTGGGATGATGAACATCTTGGAGCAGATCTATAATCCATCACCTTTGTACATGGAAGGAAGATGGATGGGTGCTTCAGGAATCTATTATATAGCCGCCCACCAGTTTGCTTATCTACAGACCACCATAAAAAGGATCAAATGGTTGGAAGACTTGAAGGTCGTGAAGCTGTTCGTTTTTGTGGAAGCTCACGTAAATTCAACTTTACATATCCGAGGTCGAAGGGTTGAGATGAACTCATATGTATATGTAAAGTGTTGGGCCACCATGAGAAGTATGGATTTCAACGGAAAGGTTATCCTGAACTTCCAATGACTTATCGATTCCCGATGATCCATGACCCAAAACCCTACTATTACTCAGTTCCTATAGATAAATGCAATACAACGTTGTTCTCCCCAAACTAAATGTAACAATTGACTTATCATCACAGGGAACGTTGTATTTGAAAGGGCTATGCCCATGTAAATACAAATAAAGACTTCTTTTTATCAAAGTTTGGCTATGTATAAGAGTTGATAAAAAGTTAAGTAGCTACATTGCTTATCTAAGCTAACGTCGATTATCGTATAATAACGTTAAGAAAACCTTTATTCAGGCACAACCCCAGGTACAGGTTCCAAACTCACCTCCTACATCAAGTACTGCTGTAATCCAGGAGAAGAACTTCCTCCTCAAGCAAATTAAGCCACCTGAGTGTGACGGAGAGGCAGGTTTGTTCAGGTTGATGCTGAAATTTGGATTGAATCCATGGAGGATTACTTCGAAGCAGTCGGTACTACACCCGCCAATCAGGCTATGCTCGCCAAGTTAAAGCTCACCGGCGAAGCTAGACTTTGGTGGAAGCAATGGTGCAGGGATCAAGGGATTGCAGAGGGATCCGTTACCTGGGAGAAGCTGAAGAAAGCCGTGCAGGGTAGATACTTACCACTTGCATATCGTATGCAGAAAATGAACGAGTTCTACGAGCTAAAACAGCTAGGACTCACTCTTGACGCATACTACTCTAAATTTGTTTCACTTTTAAAGTATGCGCCACAGATGGACATGACACAGCAGGTGTCCAAATTTTGTGCGGGCTTAAATCCACCAGTAAATATCCGTCTCGAATCTATGCGTCCATCAGATCTTCAGGATGCACTCATTCGAGCAGCGCCTATAATTTAGGAGGTGCAAGCTAGACCAAGGGGTAACAAAACTTGGTCTTATAGTGACCCGAACAGAGGAGCATTCAGACCTCAAATGAAGAGAGTTCAAGGTCATAATCAGGGACAAAGAAAGAAAGCAAGGACAAATAACATCAACAACTTTGTTCCTACTCAAAGTAATGGTCAAAACCTCCGTTGTTTCCACTACAACGAACCCGGTCACTTCAAGAGGCAATGTCCCAAGCTTGGTGGAGGACATCGCCAAGCGCCTTTTCAAGGAACAGGCCGTGGTCAAGGAGCCGCTACCCGTGGAAGAGGAAGAACCGCCTGCATTGCCAATAGGCAAATGTGCGAATAAGGGGAAGAAGAAGATCTGACCATGGAAGCAGAATTCGAAAGAGCAACAGTCCATGCCGCTTTACACAAGAAAGGGCCGAATCGCTAATTCTTGGTGATTCAGACACCATCGGACTATCAAGGTAAAGGTTTCAAAACCTTGATTGATTGGGGCAGTACACATTCCTTTATCTCACCAGCATGTGCAAAAAGATTAGGATTAGCCACAGTAGAAGCACCCACCCTGCTTGTGGAATTGGCAAATGGTCGTGAGGTAACTTGTACCAGGCAAACTACTAAGGTGGGATTCTTTCTAGGAGGAAAGAAGACATCAGTTAAATTCAGAGTCATGAATTTAGGTATCCATGAGTGTCTACTCGGAATGGATTGGCTTAAACCCAACGACGCCCACATTCACTGTGGAAAGGGGCAAGTTTCCTTTCGAAACTCTGAAAGGGAATTTGTCACAACTCAAGGGGAGGCAGGAGTGCCAAGAATCCAATTGGCCAAAGTATCTCAGATCATAAAAGGAGTCAGAAAAGGATTACCCGTTTACTTTATCAAACTCAACAAGTTAGATCAAAAGCAAGAGTCTCATGAAGGGCCTTCTTGGCTAAAGGAATACGCGGAGGTATTCCCTGATGAGTTGACCAAACTTCCGCCTCAAAGGGAAGTGGATCATGAGATTAGGTTAGTGCCTGGAGCTGCACCAATTGCAAAGAGACCTTATAGAATTTCCATACCAGAAGCAATAGATTTGAAGGAACAACTCAAGAAACTGTTAGATCAGGGCAACATCTGGCCTAGCAATTCACCATGGGGAGCTCCAGTACTATTCCAGAAAAAGAAAGATGGGACACTTCGACTATGTATTGATTACCGAGGGTTGAATCAATCAACAGTCAAGAACAAATATCCTATTCCTAGAATAGATGAGCTTCTTGATTGTCTTCAGGGTGCAAAGATCTTCTCCAAGATTGATTTCAGGTCAGGTTACTATCAGATAAGAATCGAGGAAGAAGATATCCCAAAGATGGCCTTCAATACAAGATATGGGCACTTTGAGTTCCTGGTTATGTCATTCGGGCTTACAAATGCACCTGCCACCTTCAATAGATTAATGCAGGATATCTTTAGACCATATCTTGATGATTTCGTGCTTGACTTCTTCGATGACACTTTAGTCTATTCTAAACAAGAAGAAGATCATGAACCTCAACTTCAGATTGTCCTTGAGACAATGAGGTCATATAAGCTGTATGCAAAAATGAAGAAGTGTGCATTCTTCAAGCGTTAGATTGAATATCTGGGATTCATAATATCATCAGAAGGAATATCAGTAGACCCGAGATGTGCTTGAATGGCCAACACCAGTATCTGTCAAAGAAATACGCAGCTTTCTTGGATTGATAGGATGGTATAGGGTCTTCATAAAAAACTATGCTTTGATTGCAGCACCTCTGACGGATTTACTAAAGAAGCAGACTTCCATTACATGGTCAACTCCCGAACAGAATAGCTTCGACAAATTGAAGCAAAGTTTGGTATCAGTACCTATTCTAAAACTTCCAGACCTCAATAAAGAGTTCGAGGTAGTAACAGATGCTAGCATTCTTGCCTTGGGGTGTGTACTTATGCAGGAAGGTCATCCAGTAGCATATTCTTCAAGGAAATTGAAGAATCATGAAAAGAATTATGCCACACATGATCTGGAATTACTAGCTGTCATCCATGCTCTAAAGCTTTGGAGACACTACCTGCTGGGTAACAAGTTTACTCTAATAACCGACCATAAGAGTCTCAAATGGATCTTTACCCAGAACGAGCTCAACATGAGGCAACGTCGGTGGATTGAAGTGTTGGAGGAATATGATTTTGAAATCAAGTACTGACTAGGGAAAGAGAATGTAGTTGCCGATGCACTTAGTCGCAAGGCATTCCTAAATTCCCTAATCTTGCAGAATCCATCAACGGCCAGATCTCTAGCTACAAAAGGAAGCATGCCATGATTTGGCCTACCAAACAATGCTAAAGGAAATATCTACCAAGGAGCAGAATCAAAAGTTGCAAGCTAAGTATCAGGAATTTTCCATTGATAATGGGCTTGTCTACTACAGAACAAGGCTGTGTATACCAACAAGCCAGTCACTTAAGCAGAAGATAATGTGGGAAGCTCATGATTCCCCTTTCGTAGGACATCCTGGCTATGCTAAGACTCTTAATGCAGTTAGGAAGAGCTACCATTAGGAGAGGCTTAAAGGTGACATTCTCAAATATATCACTGAGTGTTTGTCTTGCCAACGTATCAAAGCCGAACATGTCATGATGCCAGGGAAACTGCAACCACTTGACATTCCCCAAATGAAATGGGAATTCATCAGTATGGATTTTGTTGTAGGCTTACCCCAAGTCCAAGGAGGATACAATTCCATCATGATTGTGGTTGACATGCTTACCAAGGTTGCACACCTGATTCCAGTAAAGACAAACTATAAAGCCTCCGACATTGCAAGATTGTTTATCAAGGAGATATTCAAGCTACATGGTTTACCCAGAAGAATCATTAGTGATCGAGATTCTCTCTTCACATCACACTTCTGGAGAGCTATCTTTGAAGCTATTGGGACTCAACTGTGTTTTAGCAGCGCCTACCATCCCCAAACGGATGGCCAAACAGAGCGAGTAAATCAAGTCATCGAGGATATGCTTAGGGCATACTGCTCTCGAGAACCCAAGAAGTGGATTCAATACTTGCCTTTGGTAGAATTTGCCTACAATGCTTCTTACCAACAAAGCATTCAGATGACCCCTTTCCAAGCATTGTATGGTCATAATTGTCGAAGTCCCCTAAACTTTTCTGATCCAACCCTAAGGGTTGAAGCGTGAAGGCAGATGTTGGAAGACATGGATGATCAAATAAATTCAATAAGACAAGACATATAAGTAGCCAAGGATAGACAAAAGGCATACGCAGATTTGAAGCATCAAGAAAGAGTCTTCGAAGAAGGAGACATGGTCTTCATTCGTGTACGCCCTAAAAAGAGTTCTCTATCCCTAGGAGATTGCAAGAAGCTAAGTCCAAGGTATTGTGGGCCATACAAAATCCTCAAATGCCTAGGACCCAATGCTTATAGATTGCAACTCCCTGAGAGCCTAAAGGTTCACAATGTATTCCATATCAGCCTATAGAAAAAATATGTATCCAACCCTAACCATGTACTTGATGACCAACAAATTGTAATGCCTAGTCAAGGAGTCCTTGAACTAAGGCTGGATAGGATCTTAGATGTTAGGGAGAGACAGTTAAGATCCAGAACCTTGAGAGAATGCCTCGTCCAGTGGAAAGATTATCCCGAAGAGGATGCCACCTGGGTAGATGAAGGCACTCTCAACCATAAATATCCCAAGTTTATCTCGAGATGAGGACATCTCGATTCTTCTAAGGGGGAGAGAATGTAATATATTAAATAAATAATAAAAAAATTTATGCCTTCGTGGCGGCGCATCGTGCTGGATCATCGAGGGGATAGAGGGGGCCAGCAAGCTCCTTGCTGGAGCTTGCTCAGGCCCCTCGCCATGCAAGCGAACAGCTCAAGGGGGTGAGGATTCCCTCCCCTCCCCTATATAAAGAGGGAGGGGCCGCAGGTACAGGGACACACAAGAGAAGAGGCGGGGGAGATTAAGCCTCTTGCTGCTGCCGACATCTGCAGTGAGGAAGGACAGAAGGGGATACGCCACCGTCCAGCTTCATGTGCTGCTGCCTGATGCTATCGCCATCACCGCCGCCTGCAGTCCATTTTTCCCCCCCAGTTCGACGCCGCCACGATTCTTCCCTCTCCCCACGTGGCTCCTAAAACCCCCACAGAAGCTTAAAGAAGCTTCTTGAAGCTTCTACGGGGGACCACCTCAAGCCCCCCCTTCCTGTGCTTTTTCCCTTTCACCCCCCCCCCCCCCCCCCCCCGATTTTCTTAAAACCCATTCACCCCCTCATATCCCTTCCACTCCATAAATTCTTCCCCCCCTCCCCCGGGTTTTTAAAACCCTCAAGTTCCCCTTCCTATACCCTTCCTTACCCTTTCATTCCCTCCCGATTCTAACCTTTAGAAACCCTTTGCCCCCTAGCATCCCTCGAAAGCCACCTTAGCCCATTTCCCTTGACCTAAAAAACCCTTAATCCCCGTGCCTAAATCCATAAGTCCCATCTTGTGTTTGAAACCCCGTGTTTTACCCCTCATATTTCTTTTTTTTAATACACCCCTAAGCCTTTCTAAACCCGTGTTTCCTTTTACTTACACGCCTTTTCCCCCATACTATAAACCCTTGTGTTATCTTTCAAAATCTACCCCTAGGTTTGAAAAACCCCTAAGTCCTTTCACTCCAGTGTCCAAAAGATCTCCCAAGGGCTTTCATAGATATTGTGAAGCCACACTCACACATAACCTTTCACCATGATTATATCCTATAGACCCTTTTTCTCTAAAGCTTTATAAACCCTTTCCCTCTCCGAAGAAGCTAAGATTTTAGAGGTCTTATTATCCCTCCTCGTGGTCAACCTTTTGAATGACTCCTTGCCTCGAAAGAGAGACGGTGGAAATCCAAAAGAAAGAGTAAAATATGCCTTCACATTCGAATTGCGATGCCGCCTAAGAAAGTCCAAGGAGTAGCTGCGGAAGGGTCATCTCCCAGTATCCATGTGGATATCTCACCCCATACTCTTATCCTTAACCGTACTCTTATTTTGATTCCGATTGATAAGAAAGAAATTGTAAGAACTATAAATCATGCAATCAGTGAGTCACTAATTTGCCGAGGTAACCCCTTTTCCCATCCCATTTTCCTTATTGATTATGCATATCATGAAAGGCCCAATCCTCAATTTGTAAATGCATATCCTGCTGGTTGCTTAATAATAAATGTCTGCCATGTATATTCCGGGTGAGAAAAATCCCGATGCCAGACGAGGTGGCAAGACAAAAGAGGGGTGATCCCCCCTTGCCATCAAAGACCCTGAAGGGGTGCACAACCCGGCCGGGGGGAACTTTGCCCATCTCCGATGATCCAGAGCCCAAAGCTTCTTGCGCATGTAGGTACACTTGAATGAATAGCCCGAGCCCTAATCATTTACATCCACAGCCCTATACACGTATTGGTAATGACATGTATCACTTGGGAATGTATGGTGGATGCATGCAGGAAGGGCAGGATATGCAATCATGAAAATGGTCTCAGCAAGAGAACTATGAATGCAAATGATGTATGGCTCTATGTGGCATTGAGAACCAACATTGAGACCCTGGATGTCTTGAAATAAGCACCTCCACATTGGGATAAGGTATGCTCATTGAAGGATTCCTTGCAACGTATTGCAAATAGCCAGTCCTACACAATCAACCCGCAAAAGTCAATTACAGCAAAGCCTTCTTGTCTGACTGAGTGCACACCCCATAGCTTGATTTGAAGAGGGCATTCCCCCATTTGATCTGAACTAAAAATATCCCCATTCTGCCCTATGATTTGGGAGATACGCTTAGTTTTGTGCTCAAAGGTGCCGTGGGATAGGCATTAGTCCTACACAGTCAGCCCACAAAAGTCAAATACAGAAAAGCCCTAATCATTTATTGTCAAATATATTTTTGCATAGCCTCATAGAGGGGATCGAGAGCTTTAATTTTAATCAAAATTTTTGGTGATTAGAGTTTCCTAGCTCAAGATATTGCCATTTCTGTAACAAGGGGTCTGGTGGACTACACTTGGGATGGCAGACCACAAGGGTAAAGCAAAGGCCCAAGAGGACTTCCAGCGTGAAATAAGGGGCTCCCATGCCTCAATGAATGATCCTAGCTCAGCCCAAGAGGATCGTGAAGACATGTTTGAAGAGGGTGCCCCTGAGATGGACCGCTTCTCTATGCTCAACCATACTCTATGCCAACATGAGACCTGTCATGCCGAACGACATCAATAGTTGGAACAATGCCATAGGGAGATGGAAACCCGCCAAGATTATTGTCATTCTGAGATGATGGCCAAGATGGACTTACTCATCAAGCGCATGGACGCCCTCATCCCCGCCATTGCACCCCCCTGGGATCGGCCCAAGGAGCATGTCCCTCCCCGTAAGGCCAACCGCCCTCCCCCCTTGGAGATCGGGCATAGCCCACAAGGTTTTGGTGGCACCCATGGCGTTCCCCATAACACTTATGAGATGGGTGAGCCCTCCACTCGACATGATGAACCCATCCTTCCCTCCCCCATTACGAACCCTGCAAGCCCATCCTTGGGACCACAACTCCCCCAGAATGGAAGCTATATGCACACTCATGGGAATGGCCAGCAAGGGCCTAATGCAAATTTTGGGCAGCATGGAATGCAAGGGGTACATGGGCAGCATGCACATGGCAATGGGCAGCATGCACATGGCAGTTTTGGGCAGCATGGTCATTTTGGATAGCAAGGTACTAATGTGCAATTTGATCCTCATGTAATGCATGGGCAACATGGCTCCCATGGAAATTTTGGACAGCCAGGGTTTGGACAGCAAGGCATGTATGGGCAGCACAACATACATGGGCAACATGTAGCACATGGCATACATGGACATCAAGGCCCAAATGAGCTGCGTGACAAGATTGTGTTTACTAATTTTAATGGGTAGTCCTCATCCCCGGCTGAATTAGAGGAATGGACCTCTAAATTGGAAGCCTATTTTCTCATTTACCCCCGTACCGATGAGACAAAGATTATATTTGCCTCCCTTCATCTGGAAGGTTTTGCCCATACATGGTGGAGATTTATTCAAAGAGAAAATCAACAGTTTCATGATTGGGAAGAATTCAAGATGCATATGATCCAAGTTTTTGTCTCCCCAGTAGAGAAAGAACGTTTGGCTAGGCATTGGTATCAGTTTCATCAGCAAAATCTCACTATGAGGGAGTATACCAACTAGTTTATGAACCTATCCATGTATGTTGAGACCGTCAATGATGAGGCCAAATTGCATAAATACATTTATGGGCTAGATGCTCATCTTTTAGCTGATGTAATAGCTCAAAAGCTAGCCACCTTGTTTGTAGCCATAGAATTGGCTCAATGATATGGTCGGAAATACCGTCGCAATGAGGGCATGCAAGCCATTGCAAGACAACAAAGATACTCTATTAGGCAATCCCCATATGACGGTAATTATCGCAACAACAATGCAAGGAATGGCAGCCCCAAAATCCCCACTTACCCCACTTTTAATGCTGAAAGGAAATATGGCAGTTTCGGGACAGCACCCCCTTCCAAAAGTGACCCAAAGTATGCTGAAAATAAGACACAGAATGGCTTCAGTCCTAATGATCAAAAATTCATTCCTCCCGAGGTTGTCAAGGAGGATCACAAGGCTAAAGGCTTACTGATCATGTATCCAAATGCCCCTTTAAGAATGCCATTGTCAAGTTTAATAGCATGTATATGCTAGAAGATAGTAACAAGTTGGAAGAGGACTTGCATGACAACTCTCCCATGATGACACTTGCTGAAAATGCTGAATACGAAGAGGATCTTGACATCGATCAATTTTATGACTCACCGAACGGGTTCCCTTTTGACCCCGGTGGCTGCCCCATGGATGACATGCTTGGGAATGACCCTTTGCACCCCACACTTACCACTATATCAGCTTGCTCGATCTCCATGGATGCATGGACCGGCTCTAGGAGCCTGAACACCCTACGGGTACATGGTAACATTGATGGCAAGAATGTATACATTCTTATAGATAGTGGCAGCACACACAGTTTTGTGAATAAATCAACTCTTGCCTATTTGACATGTGTTCCTATTGAATTATAGCAACCTCTTAGGGTTCAAGTGGCCAATGGAAGTGAGGAAATAAGCTCCCATGTATGCACACAAGTATCTTATGCTGGCAGAAAATTATACAGCAAAGGTGGACTTAATTACCCTTGATATGGGCCTTGTGGATGTTGTTTTAGGTTGTGATTGGCTGCAACAGTTGGAAAAAATCTCTATGGACTTCTCTCAGTTGTATATGGAGTTTGTCATGCATGGGCAGCTTGTACATTTGGAGGGCATCAAAGAAATTGCAGATTTTTAGCTTATAACAACAAGACAACTCAAAAAGGAATTCAAGAAACGCTCACAGATCTTTGTCTTGCATTTGCATAAGGATAATGATGACCAGCACACCTTGGGGAAGCAAAATGCAGCACTAAAAGCAGTTTTGGTTGAATATGAGGACCTATTTTAGCCCCTCGCCACTCTCCCACCTCAAAGATCGGTGGATCACCCGATTGACTTGGAGCCCCATGCCAAGCCCATTAATAAACCCCCGTATCGGCTCTCTAAATGTGAGTGAGAGGAAGTAGTTAAGCAAGTCAAGAAGATCACTGAAATGGGATTCATAGAGCCTAGCTCTTCCCCTTATGCCTCCCTGGTTCTATTGGTTAAGAAAAAGGACAGATCCTTCCGATTGTGCATTGACTATCGTGATCTCAATAAGATCACCGTAAAAAATAGATACCCCATCCCACGAACTGATGACTTGCTTGATGAGCTCAAGGGAGCATACTACTTCACCAAGATTGATTTGCGATCCAGCTACCACCAAATCTGAGAGTGGGTGATGAAGTTAAAATAGCCTTCCGGACTGACCATGGCTTGTACCATTTCCTTGTCATGCCATTTGGGCTTACTAATGTCCCCACCACGTTTCAAAGCCTAACGAACAAAATATTGCAGCCATGGCTTTTCCAGTTTGTGTTGGTATTCTTTGATGATATACTAATTTACACCAAGTCACTGCATGAGCATTTGAAGCATGTCAGACAATTTTTTGATATACTAAGAGAGCACTAGTTATTTGCCAAGGAAAGAAAGTGTGTCTTCATGCAAATAGAGGTTGAGCACTTGGGACACATTGTTAGTGGAAAAGGCATCCAAGCTGACCCTAAGAAAGTGCAGTGTGTTCGAGATTGGCCAACACCCACTAGCACTACCTCCTTGCATGGTTTTCTTGGCCTCTCCTCTTTTTATCGGAGATTTATTCGCCATTATGCCACAATTGCAGCACCATTAACTGACAGGCTGAAAAAAGAGGCCTTATTATGTGATGATTTGGCTAATCACAGTTTTCAGTAGAAAGAATTGCTCATTTCAGCTCCCATCCTCGAATGCCCCGACTTTTCAAAGGATTTTACCATCCAGTGTGTTGCTAGTGGATGGGGTATTGGTGCAATCTTGCTGTAAGAACACAATGTAATAGCATTTGAGAGCCAGAAATTGGATGATAAAGAGAGAGAGTTGCATGTCTATGATCAGGAGATGTTGGCAGTCATTCATGTTATTAAAAAGTGGCACCACTACTTGTATGGCAGTAAATTTAAAGTGAAAAGTGACCATCGTGTGCTCAAATACTTCTTGACTCAGCCCAACCTCACTCCCAAACAACGTAGATGGGTAGCTACCATACAGAACTATGACTTTGAGATTACCCACACCCGTGGCAAGGACAATGTAGTGACTGATGCACTCTCTTGCATGTGGGCATGCAAGGTTTCATCTATCACTGAACTCCACCATGATTGGATTGAAGAGCTCCAAGGGGCCTACTTGCTTGATGCTGAACTCAACCCTCTTTTTCAGAAATTACAGCAAGGTGTTATGGATGACAACTCTCAATATCAGCTCCATAATGGCCTCATTTGGATCCATGGCTGTATCGTAATTCCCCATGCCTCTCCTTTTACCCAAAGGATCCTTGAAGAGATGCATTCTTCACCAATTGCTGGCCACTTAGGGGTCTTCAAAACATATGACCGCATTTCAAAAAGCTTCCATTGGAAAGGCCTATGGCGAGATGTTAAAGACTTTGTGTCTAGATGTGTGCCTTCTCAACAAAATAAAGATAGGACTCTTAAACCGAGTGGATTGTTGCAATCCTTGCCTATCCCCAAAGGAATATGGACCCACATTACCATGGATTTCATCACCGTTCACCTACAACCAAGAAGGGTTGGAATAGCATCTATGTGGTAGTTGATCGGCTCACTAAAGCGGCCCATTTCATCCCTACAAAATCTCAGTTTACAGTATCTCAAGTTGCCACTCAGTTTATGGAGCATGTATTTAAGTTGCATGGCTTATCCCATGTCATAGTACATGATCGGGACACCAAATTTATGAGTCAGTTTTGGCAGACAATTTTCAGCTCCATGGGGACCAAATTGGCTCCGTCTACAGCCTATCATCCCCAAACGAATGGGCAAACCAAGCAAGTCAATAAGTGGCTTGAGATTTATTTGCGACATTTTTGTCATGATGTGCAGAATTCTTGGGATGTATGGCTGCATTTGGCTAAATTTTCTTACAAAAACTCCACTCATTTGAGCATTGGAGTCTCCCCCTTCGAAGCATTGTATGGTTATCGGGTGCCCCTCCCCACTGTGATCTTCAATGAAAAGCTCAACCCCCTTGGAAAAGAAGAGTTGGACCGCATGCAAGCTTTATTTCAACAATGCAAGGCAAATCTCAAAAGGGCTCAAGAGCACATGAAGCTCCATGCTGATGCAAAAAGAAGACCCCTTGACTTCAAGAGGGTGAATTGGTACTCCTCAAGGTCCCCAAGTCCCGTTATGCTACACTAAAGGACGGTTCTTGCAACAAGTTGGCACACCGTTACTATGGGCCCTACACAATCATTAAGAAGGTCAGGGAATTGCTCCAACTCCCTCCCACTACTAAGATCCATAATGTCTTCCATGTGAGCCAATTGAAACCTTTCATTGGCACTCCCAAAGATCATGTGGAGGAGCTACCCCCCATAGATGAGGAGGGCCTTATTCAGTATATTCCTGAAGCGGTCATTGGGTAGCGTGAAAATCAACTCCACACCTATTCATAGAGGAAGCTTCTTGGCGCCTAGCATCTATCTTGGATGAGTTTCCACACCTCAAGGAGGCCATATTGGCTGGAACTTAACCACACTTAACACCTGTTTTGGGCTGCAGTCTGTGTCTGGACAGCCAACTGTTTTGCACTACTTTTGGTATTGACCCATTTTTAGCCCCATTTACTATACATGGGCTGAAAGTACACCTCGAGCACTCCGCATCGACACCTCACTTGCCCCGATCGGGGTTTCCTAGAGGAAGTTATGGTTGTTTTTCTCCAGCCATACTATCTTGGACAACACACTAGTTACTTCTGGACAGCCATCTATTTGCAACAGTACACCTCGTGTGCTCCGTATAATGACACCTCACTTGTTCCGTTCGGAGTTTCTTACACAAAGTTATGGCTGATTTCCTACAGCAGACCCCTACGGGACAGCATCCCCTATTTTTTAGGACAAAAACTTTATGAAACGGGATGGTTTGTAACAAGCGGGGATCATGGGAACATGGCATGGGAACATACCAGTCACATTGACGGTATATAAGGTGTAAGAGGGTATTCTGAGGCATCACAGAATTATCAATAATCTCTCTTTTTCACCTTCACAAGCTTTCGTGGCTTCTTCTTCTTCTTCCTCCTCCCTTTCCTCCTCGGGGGGGGGGGGGGGGTGTCACTCATGGATATATGTATATATAATGTGAGTTCAAAATAAGGGGTTTTTAAAACACTAGTTTTATACAAATTTTACATACAGAAGGGTGTCATATAAAGAGGTTACTTACAAATTGAATAGAAAAGGGTTGTGTTAATTCACAAGTTAGGATATTTATAAATAGGCCATGAACGCACGTTATATAGAGAATATATATATAGTGAACCCCCCAAGCTTTCCTCCCTTTCTTTCTCTTCTCTCTGTCTTTCTCTCTCCTCTTCTTCTTCTCCTGCAGTCCTTCTCTCTCTTCTCTTCCTTAGTTAGGCTAGTTAGGTCTCTTTCATTACAAGTGTGTTGACTAGTTATACCACAAATGCCTTGGATGAGCCTCTAGTGTAGAGTTAGCCATTACATATACAGATTTTCTTAGTGCATATGAAGAGGCTTACAAATCTCATGTTTTACTTGATGTAGGGACTCAGAGGGAGGTTGATGACTTGCTGGTGGTTGCACATGATTTGCAAGATACGGCTATAGTTTTTGAGACATTTCATGAGCTCAAGGATATGGCTATAGAAGGATGTTAGATGTGATGCTCTAGAAATGGAGAATGTTTTGGATACTTTATCCAATGCCTTAATAGAAAATACAAAGATGCTTTAGGATTTGAAATGGTTAGATGTTTTCATAGATAGTTTGAGTGTGCGATATGGGTGTTTGATCTAGGTGGATACATAATTGGCACATACCGGTGGATGTGCACGTTCAGAGGAGGTGGATGTTGTGCCACTATGTGGACATAGTGTGAGAAATCCTTGAGTACATCATCATCAAACTTTCTTTAATAATCTAGAGAGTTAATGTTATATTAGTCATTAGTACTAGTGTCCATATTATGGATGGTTCAAAATAATAGGATTTTTAGATCATTTTAGCCTATTTTTGATATTTTGAATATTACTTTTTATAAATATTCTTAAAAGATGGAGCAAACTTCTAGAATAGGATGCCATGCATAAAGCATGTTTATTTTCAACCTATTTTGGAAAATCTCATGAAAAAAGAAGGGCTTTTGAATTTGCGCAGTGCACGATCACAATTTTTAAACACTAAACAACACTCTAGATGGTGAGGAGGGAGAAGGAGCAATTGGAAACATTTTAAGTAGGTGTTTTGGGATTTTACCTTCCTTTAGGAGCCAACGAGACCATCAAATTTGTTGAGTAAGTAGTAGAGTAGAAGCTAGTATTTGATATAAGTTTTTGGGTATAACAAGATGAAACAAGACATGATAAAGGGGAGACTCATTGTGAACAGGTTTTCTTAATCAAGGAATAGTTTTGGATACTTTTGAGCCCCTGATCTCTTGCATGTGTGTTGTTTTATCTCTCATTGTTCTCTACTCTATGTCATCTCTATCTCGGGTAAGTTATTCATGAATATATATGTGCATCATGTGGGTTCAAAATAAGCTATTTGTAAAATACCATTTTTTACATACATAGGGTGTAATATAAAGGGGTTATTTATAGATTTAATAGAAAAGGTTTATGTTTTATTCATGAAAAATTCATAGATAAGGATATTTGTAAATAATCCTTGAATGCACGTGATGTAGAGAGGATATACATCATTTTTTATTTCACTTTTGTTTACCATGAAAATTAACAAACTTACTCATAGAACACATTCACCCCATAACGCATGTATTGTCTTGTATGCAAACCAAGACCACTAATATTCTTGCAAGCTATTGAAGCTCTTGGAAGATTCCCACATGCTTTAACAATGCATCATGATCATTCTTTGTTTCACAGGATCCATGGCTCAC
Source organism: Lygodium microphyllum (assembly GCF_053477565.2). Lineage (NCBI taxonomy): Eukaryota > Viridiplantae > Streptophyta > Polypodiopsida > Schizaeales > Lygodiaceae > Lygodium > Lygodium microphyllum. Next base: position 153,804,253 of record NC_141139.1, on the reverse strand, counting down.
ACTCGCTCTTCCCTTTCCTACATAAGCATTTTACATGCAGAGAGGATGAGACAAGAGAAAGATAGAATTTTTGCAAGGAGAAAGAAAAAATAAAAATGTAAAATTCTCATTTCTTCAAATCAACCTACAAAATTGGTATCCCCATGTAGAGTTCGGTGAGTAGGCTTTGATTATGTATTCAAAAGTGACAAATGGTATCGATTTCAAGAGAGAAAATAGACATAGAGGGTGCCATGATGGTGTTCATATTCCTAGATTCTCTCTTATGTTCTTTTCTCCTTTTTGGCTTCTAAAGGCTATGGCTTTTGATATTTAGTACGAATTTCATTTTGTGATATTTATTGATACATGTCCCTATTTTTGGATTCTACTCCCTATCAGCCCATGTAGTTTAATGAGATGTCGTCTGTCAATGCTATATTTATTTGAAAATTAATCAACAAACATTTTTCTTCTACCATTTCACGATGATGTGTTTCGACAATAGTTTTACTCAACTTACAAATGATTTATGAAACTTTTTTTAGCACATGTGACTGGAAGAGTAGCAAGACATAAAGCCCTACCACCTAATTTTTTTCCCCCCTCTATAATTTTCACTATTAGCATCACAAATAAACATATACGCATCACTATTAGCATCGAAAATAACAAAGGCACACATTGCAATTTGCATTGCTATTTATGATGGTTTTGTAGAGATGTGTATAGAGATGATTTTGGTGAAGACAAGGGTAAATTTTTTAAATTAATGATTCCATTGCTTTCAACATTGGTATATGGCTCATATCTTGTAGTGAAAGAGGTTCCCAAAGGTCTAGATTAAAGTATTCGCTTACTCAAAGACCTTAATGGTGACTATGCTTAGGGATAGAAGTCCTTATTTTTCATTATTGCGACGTCGCTGGTCATGCTTTGGGAATGAGAATTAAGGGTGCTTCTCTTGTCCAAAAAAAACTGATGTTCGAAAATACAAGGCCCTTTAGAGGAGTTTGGGTTACTAGGCTCAGGTTGTGGGTCTTGAAGGTCAATCCTAGTGTATTTCATTTTAGTGGCCTAGTCATTGTTGATCATTGAGATCCTTAGCTTTTTGTTTCCTTTTGGTGGCTTGCTAGGCATTATTGCCCCTTGATACAAAAGTACACCTCACCATCTATGCTCAAATAAGAAGGCTGAAGTAAAAGTGGATACAAAGTATAAGAATGTGGTAAATAGATAAAACTATTTTCTTTCTTAAAACTCCTACATACTCAGGATATCATTTAATTGGCTTCTCATCAATCAAACTTGAGAGATCCAAAAGGGATTAGACAGTAGTTTACTCTCAAAGAGTTAAAAATTACATGTGACGACTTTGTTTTACCTACAAAAATTAATATTTTGTGGATGTGTCGACTAGTCATGGAAAAAGCTTTTGCATTTCAATCACATAAGATTGGCTACAAACTCCATATTCAAGAATTTGGGAATTTCTCATCAATATGGGAATTCCAAATCACAATGGATTTCGTGAATTTTGGGAATTTCATTAATTTGGAACTTGGTGCAATGGAACATATTACTGCTTATGGTTGTTTCCAAGAGATTGAAAAAAAGTCAAAAAGGTGGTGTTAATAAACATGGTTTTAATATCCTTGAAAATAGTCAAGGAAAATCTTCAGTTGTTGGATTCTTGTAGACTTTCTTTGGCCTTCAATACAACCTTTGGGGGAATTTTAAAAATTTTGGGAGATTTTGTACCTTTCTTCATCCAAGAGAAGACAATGTTATTTATTGTTTCCCATTGTTTAGTATCTTTTTTATTGCACATCCAATATTTATCCCAACAATTAAAATACACCTCTCCATCTATAGCATTTTGATGACTACAAACTAGTGCCCAATATTGTATACGTACCTTGTTGAAGTTTTTGGAATTTCTATTCGTATCGATCTCACTTTGTGCAACACCAAGCCATCTTGGATATACTGGATCTGAAGGTCTAACAAGCAAAAAGTCATCTTTCTTAACATCAAGCATTGGTTCAAATGCATGTTTGGGTCGTTTGTTGAGAATAGTGATCATTCAACTCTTCCGATCCAATAAAGTCATATGCATTATCTACATCTATATTGGTTGCATCACTTTGTGTTCTTGGCCAAAAATCTATGAAAAATAAATCTTCTTGGACATTTGGAGTTTGAAGAGCGTAGATCATATGTTTCCAATAATCAATCATTGGTGTTATAAACTTTGTGAACTCTGCTTCAAGTCCTTGTACATTTGACCATCTTTCCCAATACTTCAAATAATCTTTAACTCCACTTACTACTTCTTGATTATCCTTAACGTACTCAAACATGGGCAGCAACATTGGAACACCCTTTGGAAGAGTAGGCTTTCCTGCAAGGTCTCTCTTCCATAATTCAATGCCACCTTCTCTTGGTAACCAGTCTGGGGACTTTGGATGCATCTTGTATTGCATGACAAGTGTATCTCCTTGCATATAAAATCGAAATTGAAGAGGTTTTGAGTGACCAACAAGTGTATCCTTGGAATCACACAAGTATCCCTCAATGTATCTCTTAAAGTCAGGTACATGTGTTAATAAGAAAGGTGTAGGACTTGTCATCTAGCATGATTGAAAATGTTGCATAAGATGAGAAAAAGTGAAGGTCATGCTCGTCCTTAGCTTCTATGAAAATTTGCTAAACATTGCATCAATGTCTTCATGTGTATGACCCACCATGAGAAACCCAAGTTGGATCATCTTGAATGTTCCTCGTGCAACAAGCAATGATAGATATGCAAAGAGATAACGATTTTTATTTTCTGATCCACAATTATCAAGTTGAAGTAGTAAGTTCTCTCACAATCCTTTGAAATGATGATGGCCATCCTGTGGTGTATTATCTTCCATGCATGATTTATTTTGTGCAACACCTTGATGGTGGTCTAGTGCTTTTCTTGAGTTGAGGGCATTTAGTAGCATAGAGGTTGATCTCGGCATTCCATCTACTTGCAGATCACCATTTGCATGCCTGTGTAGTCACTCCAAGTTCCTAAAGCACAACGACAATGAGGCAATTGTGAAGTTAGGGTCGTGAGGCCATAGATCGAGTGAGAAATGTCCATATCTACCTTCTTCATGTCCATGTGTAATCATGCCTGTTAAAGAAACTGGTAGTTGAGTAGATCTTTCAGTCTCTTTTGATTGAAGCCTTAACCTAGGGATAGTTGTCTTCTGCTGGTCCATTTTATCATGTATGATGCACAAGTTTTTATCTGGATCTAATGCTGAGGCCAAACGCCAATTGTAGTATATGTTTCGACAACTTTGTTGTTGTAGCATGTGACATTGACGCTTCTTTAAAAGCACATTTCGCTCTTGAAGACACTTTGTTGCTGCAAGTTGCTCTTTGATCTCTGAGCAAATACTACATTTGGAGAACTCCCTTATCTTTGCTAAGGTTACATGCTTGAACTCTATGTTCCAAATACGATTGAAGGTGGACAAGGACATTTGCTTACATCCAATACCACTCAATGTTTTATTTACTTATGCCCATATATCTACCTGCTTGTAAACATCTAGGATGACCAATTGTGTCTCCCTTGATCCATCTTGCATTGTTCTACTTTTGTGTGGCATTTGCTTTGCATTCTTCTTAACAAAGTCTCTAAGGATGGATCTTTCCATCTTTATGTGATCCCAAGCTGCTCTTATTACCCCCTTGTTTCCATGCATTGCCCTCCTAACACCATGCTCAAATTGTGTTTTGTACCTGTAAAAAGATGTCTTTGGGATTCCATGAATCTCATACCATGCACTTCCACATACCACTTGTCCATTGAAGATGAAGCTGTACTTCCTTGTTTCCAAGTAATCAATCCTGCATGATGATTCAAACTTGTCATAAACATAGTTTGTGCAGTCTTCAAATTGCAATCCCCAAAAGTATTTACGTAATTGTTGCATTGCTTCTCTATCAGCAAATTGACAACACTTTTCTTGGCAACAATCAATCATGGAAACCTGTGAAATGGAGTCCATAGAAGTCATCAAGTTTGCACCTTTAGGGGCAATAATTTGAGGCTTTCTATTGACCATACAATATGATCTCTTTTGAACAAAAATTGATTTTTTTGCAGAAACAAAATCTTCATTGGTATCTTCCATGTTTTTGGTAGAAGCGTTTGTAGAGATAAATTGCATGTACGATTGTTTTTGTAGTAGCGATGTTCCATCATCAAAGGTGACATGTTTAATAGGCCATCTTTCCAAAGTGACACAGTGGAGGCTATCATCTATGTATGTTCTTGTAGTTTGATCAAGGGCTTTATCTACCACCACACCAACATCCTCTTATCCTAGCAATTCAAAGTTTATCACATCATATGGAAAAGCCAATAATATAATCCCTGGTCCCAACACACATTGTGTTGCCTTCTGTCCATAGCATCACTCTACGTTCTCTCCAACTTTCATGAATGCTAACCACATCAGTATCCTCAGAAGGTAGGACATGGTTTGATTCGTAATCATCTCCTTCGCCATGAAGTGTTATTGAATTTGAAACAATCACCACATCTTTCTTTTCCCATTTTGCAAAACCACCTACAGCTTCATGAACCTTTATTGCATCAATTGTTGGGAATGGCAAATATGGTGCTATATTTAGACATTTATCAATAGCCACTAAAATATATCCATCTTCAAGTGTTTCTCCATGGCATGTCTCATTTGGATGTATTGTATGCACTCTTCCAAGTGCAAAAATCTCATGATCAACTAGCAAATTCACAATTTCTCCAAAATAAAATCCGTTATTCATGATACCTATACAAGTGAGAAAATGGAGATTTTATAATTTGTATGCTATCACCTCACAGAAAGAAGAAAATAGTAATGAAATTGCTAAATACAATGAAGTATCAAATTTCATTGAAACGGAAAAAATACTTAAACATTAGATAGAATGAGTCCAACAGCCATAATAGAAAGCATTAATGGAAACATAGTACACAAAGGGGATAGATTTGACCATATGGCCAAAAACAAACTTTCTCATGAACTATGCCCTAAAGTAAATAAGAAAGCTTCTTCTATTATTTTTAGTTTACCTTGATTTTACTTTATTTTAGTAGCTAATCTTTGAGTAAGCAAAAACTTCCTTATGTGTTCTGATTGGGAAAAGATACAGCAAATGTTCAAATCTTGTAGTATATATATTCAACATGAGAACAATGATTAAAATTCTTTATAATGTGTATAGGAAAAGATTTAGCCACCTCGTTAAAAATCTATTGTATGTATTCCATACCATAGTAAATATAAAAATCTTTATGATCCCCATAGGAGAAAACATATTCAAATGATTGAAACCTTTGCTGTATGTATTTCACATGACAAAAAGGATAAAAGTTCATTGTGTTCTCCATAGAAAAATATTTAGCCATATGATCAAAACCTCAAGCAAAATACACACAACAAGGATAAAAGTTCATTGTGTGTGATCTTTATGGAAAAAGATTTAGCCAGATGGTCAAATCCTCCATTATAACTATTTTACACAAGACTTAGGATTAAAATTCTTTGTAATGTCCAAAAGAAAAGACTTAGTCATATGGTCAAAACATGTATTGTATGTAACCTAGATGATAGCAAGGATAATAATTATTTATGATGTCCATAGAACAAGATTTAGCCAAATGGTCAAAGTCTTTATTGTATGTCAACAAGGATAAATAATCTGTGTGATCTCCATTAGAAAATATTTGATCAAATGATCAAAACTTTTATTTCATGTATTCCACATGACAACAATGATAAAGGTATTTTATGAGAAACTTTGATCTCGTGTTTAAATATTAAAACCACAAGGATATCTAAAGAATAGGAGATTCCATTCCCTATGACATGAAGCTATAAAGATTGAGGAAATTTCAACATCAATTAGAAGCTGTTTGAGAAAGAAATATAATTTTTATCATGGTTAAATATTTATAAATCTTACACTGGTTGATAATAGTAAATTAATCTATCATATTACACTTTATTTTTAAGTTATAGTATTTTAGTCTAAATCATGTTATATTAATATATTGTACTATGTGCATATTATGAAATATAGTATCAAAATATATTTTTAAAAATAAATATTAATTGAATTTAGTAATTATTAATAAATATATTTAAAATATATTAAATCATATTTTGTAAGATTATGTATATTTAATGTATCTAATGTGTATTGTGTATCTAGCAGGGTAGGATGGAGAGTATGTAGGAAAAATCTCTAGATGTGAAAATAGGAGCAATATCCCAATGGTAGGTTCTTAAGAAGAGGCGAGGGGGAAGGAGCGGGTGTGGGAGAAATGCCCCTAGTGAGAGTTTGAGGGCAACGTCCTCCTCGATGGAGGTTTGGGAGCAATGTTCCCAGTGGGGATAACGCCCCTTGTAGGGACCTAGGGGCTTGGGGGCAACGCCACTGGTGGGGGTTTGGGGGCAATGGCCCCAACGGGGGTCTAGGGGCTGCGCCCCTATGGGGGTTTGGGGGCAACGCCCCCAACGGTGGGGTCTGTAAAAAGTTATGGTAACTTGAATAGCGTGATACATTAAATGATCCCTTTCATGAGGTGGGACTTTACAACTAATCATGATGTTTTTCAAAGCAAGTTTATCTTCCCCTCCCTCTCTCTTCTACGCAACTCTCTAACCTGAGTGTTTTCTCTATTGCATTTTTACAGTTGCAAGTTTTGCATCTCTGATCCCCTGCGTTTTTATCTCTACTCATGTCACCCCTCTCTTACTGTAGGTTTTGCGGCCTTAATCTTTGGCGGTTCTATCCCCCTGCTCTTCTCTGACTGCTCTCCACTGTTTTATTTTCTCAAACTGAAATAGATTGTGCAGTGCAAATTCTACTTCGAATAAGGGTATTATAACCAAAACTACATGCGTCTTCAAATCAGAAATCTTGCTCCAAGGGTTGAGGAATTCAACAAGGTTGTGAATGATCGTCACTCCACCACGTGTCTACTCTACTTCACATGTGATTTTTATTACGTTGGCACATATTGCTGACCTCTACTACACAATAGGTTTTCAACTCCTCCCTACTTCATTTCTGATTTTGAGTTAAACTACATTGATTTTGATAATTTCAATCCATACAGTTACTACAAGTCACACTACTACTCTTTTGTATGATTAGTATTGAATAATATTAAGATCACACACCACAAGAATTTTCTAAATAAGAATCATGTATAAAAATTAAATGCAATCTTTATTTCTATAGCAATGAGATTAGGCACCCACTCTTGAGAATTCAATGTCTTCTTCTTCTTCTCGATTTCTTGATTAATCTCCTGGAATGCTTGTATTTTTTGCTACCCACTACCTTGCAAATGATAGCTTCTTTGTTGTGAATATGAAAAACATGATTTCTTACACTGTTGAAAATACTCTCTTTGCTGTGAATATGAAATATATAATTTGTGCAATGTTAAAAAAACTCTCTTGGATGTGAATATGGAATAAATGGTTTGTGCAATGCTTTCATCAACGAGTGCTTTCAAAATATTAACATTTCTTTCTATTCTGTGATGCTATATACCTTAAGGTTTTGCCTCAAGGCTAAATCTAGCCTTATATTTCTTTTATCCTTCAGTAATATTAAAGAATTTTATCAAGTGCTTATACAGCGTGTTATACTTTACTATATAGAACTTTCTATTATATTGTATTTTCATAGTAAAAGCATTTTCATTAGATTTTATGGTTATATTCTTTATAATTTTGCAATAAGCACATGGCTATACAATACTTACCAATACTCAATATGATTTTTCCATAGGATGTAATTTGATCTTCTAGCAACACATATCATGATCTTTCATCAATCTATAGATTAGACCATATGGTCGAAAATATTTTCTTACAATATAAGAAGCACTTTTTGTTATTTTATTCAATACAGTTTGAGATTTGGCCATGAGGTCAAATCTTTTCTTATAATATAAGATGTAATTTCTGTTATTTTTTCCAATATACTGTGAGATTTGGCCATGCGGCCAAATCTTCTCATTGGTTGAAATAAGAACTCTTGTAGTGTCACAATATCTTGCAACAAATCAACCACTTTGTTTATTTTAGTACAAAAATGACGTTTCACCATTTGATCAAATGCTTTCTTATATTATCAACCCTTACTTCCAAAAGGAAAGTCTAGTTTCTACTTGAATTTCTTACTTTCTATAATTTGGTCATGTGGTCAAATCTTGTCTTGCAACAAACAAACCATTTGTTTTTGGAGTTTATCCTGAAAAAATTATGACTAAATCTATGGCGGGTTCGATCACACAAATATTGGGTATGCTAGATTTGGCTGTATGGCAAAATCTGCTAAGAAAATAATATTCTATATTATCTCCACAAAGGAAGACCATGTTAAACTTGGAACTCCTTGATTACCTACTATATTTATAGGAAGTTTCATCATGTGGTTAAAACTTGTTGTGCAACAAACAAATCACTTTGTTTCCATAAACCATTTCTTTCATTTCAAATTTTCATAACTTCCTATCTATATGTTCATATATAAATATCATATCATTTTACCACAAATTAGCCAAATTTTTCATTCCACTACAAAATAAAAATTGGCCATACGGTCAAATCTTTCGTTTTGTTATCAATGCTAGCATCCAAGAATCCCCCATTCTTGTTTTGTTTGGCCATATTATCAAATCTAATCTCATACATCTTGCAAACCATGATACCACTTTTTTCATTCCACTATAAAATAATATTTGGCTATATAGTCAAATCCAGTTTCACAACATGTTGCAACAAATGAATCACTTTCTTTATATGGTTATGAAACTAGATTTGGCCATATGGTTAAAAATAATTTATGAAAATATAGATATCTTGTAGGTTTCACCATGAGGTCAAATCTTCACCTTTCAAGTGTTTTTCACATTACCTTATATTGATATCTATGGGATTTGCTACATAGCCATATTTGTTTATATGTGAATCTCATATCACAATAAATTACATCCTTTCTTTAACTAGCCTTTAAAAACCATATGGTAAAAAACAATGGCAAAGTTTCTAATCTTATAGATAATTCTTATGACAATTTAGGATTTAACCACATGGCTAAAACTAATGACAATGTTTCTACAATATAGCTCCTTTCAAGGGAAACTTACTTGTGCATTAATTAAAATTTTAACTTTGGGCCGCCAAACGGAATTGTGAGATTGTGACATAACCACATTGATATATTGGTGGATCTCATATTGGACTAAATCTCATTATTTGATTAAATAGGATTTGACCATATGACGAAAAATCTTAGCAAAGTTCCTAGAGTATGATCCTTGCATACTAAACTTACATGGAGAAGAAATCCAATGTTCACCTAGGGACAAATCATCCATGACATTTTCTACATAACCACAATGATTTTTCACTATACCTCATACTACACTCTCACTCAACATTTCATTATCACTTGACCATTTGGCTAAGCCCATGGTTAAGTCTCACTATTAATAGAATTTGATCTTCTCACTCATGGCTAAGTTTTTACTATATGATTCTTGCAAGAGAAACATAACTTAGGGTCAGAATAATCCATAGGATTTGATACATAAGCACATATATTTATGATTAGATCTCATACCATACTTAATCTCAAATTTTAATATTTCATTTTATGGAAGAGTCCCTTTGGAGTACACTTGTCTTGTATTTCGTAAAATCTTATATTGTTGTGTTTTGAATTTTCAACCTAGAAATCTTATACATTTATTTGGGTTTTGTGAATTTTGACTATTTTTTTATCCACTTTTGTTTTACAACTTTTTCTCTTTGTAGGAATATTCAATGGCAAATAAAGATAGCACATCCAAAAAGGAGACCCAAACCATTGATGGAGTTAGTGGTGATTTTGTATATCCATGGTATGTGGATGTTTATGATAGTCAAGGAAAAAGGGTTGACAATGTTCCCCTATTTACTTTAAAGAGTGATATTACATTTTTTCAACAAGATGGTGTCATAGAGAAGATAACAAATGGATATGCTGCGAAATAGGGAATACCATGTAATCTTGTTAAGATCAAGGGAAAAAATGCAATATACAAACTTGATCCTTTGTCATTTCACTTTGCACATATTAAAGAAGACGAAGAATACTCTTTGAAAAAAATGGGATGGACTGTAACAAGCGGGATACACACCAACTAGGGTTTAGACACCCTGTCACACTAACCGGGGTATTTAAGGTGTAAGAGCCCCAGATTATGGCAACTAGTTATTATCAAGATCATACTCTTCACCTTCATCTCCAGCTTCCATGGCTTCCTTCTCCCTTCTCTCCTCTTTTCTCTCTTTCTCTCTCCTCTTCTAGTCTTCTTCCTTCTTCTTCTTGTTCTCTTTCTCTCTCCTCAGCTCTCCTTTTCTCTATCCTCACCTATCCTTCTCTCTCCCCTTAGCCTCTTTCATTACATGGACCTTTTTTGAGGAGGTAAAGGGCACAGAAGACATTATATCAGCATTCCAAGCTATCCAAAATAGTGAGCTACTTTTCCTATCAAGAAAAAGTGATCGCCCCAACAAAAGAATGAAGCTCCAAGATAAAAAAAATAGACTTGACATCTTCACTTGCTCCTCAAGATGTAAATAATTCACTGAATCCCACAAGCTCAAAGTTAAAATCACCTCAACAAAGTTCCTTGTCACAAGCTCTTGTTGTTAGTATGGTTGCTAACACTACTGAGAATGATGCCACTTTACCTTCCATGCTAGGAGTTACACATGCAAAGTCAATAATTTCTCTTGAGATCAAGGGAGTAGAAAGAACATTCGATTTTCCAGAGATAGTTAAGAAGAAGGGAAAGAAGGAAGAATCAGGATTTCACATGTTTGAAAAATTCTTTCCATTTGGTCCAACAACACAATTTCCTATTCTTGTTGATAGGTGCTATGAGGCACCTCCTTTGTATGCTTATAGATAACTATGTTGGGATTATGTAGAGAAGCTAACCACGTCTTTCATAAAGAATCCCATGAATCCAGTAACATCATCATATCTTATGCCTTTTCTACAAGACAACAATGAGAAGAGACCCATGCATCGTGATGAGGTGGATGCTAATAAGTTGGATACTTATACTAGTTATTGGATTATATCAGGGCTTCACTCAATTCATGCAGCAAAGATATATATTCAGAGTAATACTACACGTTTTCTAGCAACCAAGCATTTATACACCACAAGAAATGCTAGACAATTAGTTGATTGTCCTATGGAAATGTGCATTGAGCTTTCACGAATGACAAATATGAAATCACATAATGTTATGAAGAATGCCCCTTATGTTGAGCAACTTGAACAATTAAGAGATTAGTGGCTAGCATTTTTTTCTCCACCAAAACCCCAACAAGGGCTTTCTAAGACAAGCTCTCAAAGAGTACCATGGCAGGTAATCACATATAAGCTTACCTTTTCTTTTTGTGAAGATTGGTGTGATGCTCTTTCTTTTGTTCTATGCTCACTATTTTGATCTTTTTTTGGTAGATATTTGTAGTATACATTGGAGAAAATTGTGCATCTAGAGATTGCCATATGATTGTTAGCTCTCAAGAAATATTTTATAGTTGGATCAAAATCATGAAGAGATACTCTAGAGGTGAGCTTATATCCCAAAAGGAGAGTTTGAGAAAAAAGGGAAGGCAACCTTCTCTTGCTGCATTTCATTGCCTTATGGATTTAAAGGATGGAGATATCCTTATACTACAAGAGGAGATCAATGAAGGTCATATCCTTTTTCTTAGAAACAAATGGGATAAGGAAGATATGATTGACATGGAAACAAGGGCTAAGCAAATCAAGCAAGATAGGGTCCTAAAGGAGGAATTAGTCACTCTTTTCAATGCCTCAGTTCCAGAAAGTAGCGCTATGATGAAGACTTGGGAAGAGCTTGTTAATGATTATGATATCAATGATGAAGTCTACACAAAGATTTTAGGCATTTGCAATGATAGGGTATCAAAGAAGCTCACACATGGAGCTAATGTAGGGTCCCTTCCAAATGGAGCAAAAGATATTGTGAACTTCCTAATACGAAAAAATTGAAATGCTCTTCAATCCTCCACTACTTCCCCTTGGCATGTATATGTTTTCGGATGCAATCTAGAAACCTTTGATCTTATACATAATGTTTACAGAGATCCAATTACCATCGGGGTTGTTGTTCTAGATGCAGCACATGGGGTTGAGGGAATGAAATGGGACTCTATAAAGTTTGGAAAGGTTGTATCCACTCTACTACAAATGACATGTGACCTAAACAATTCATGTTGTTATCATTTCTTGATCAAAAGCAAATGGCAACTTTGGAAAATTCTCTTGAAAGCATTTCTTGCAAGTATCACATGCTAGTTGGTAGTGTTGACTTCCTACCAATGGATAGAACCTTTGCTTTTGGATCTATAGATTCTTTTGTGGTTTTGACATTAGTGACTATGGAGAAAAGCTTCATTAATTTTGAGCAATATATAAACATTGTCAACAAGCCTTCCATTTTGGACTTTGAAGGCTTGGACAAGGAGTGTAATGATGAAGATCTTGAAGAAGAACAAAGGATTGCAAAGGCCGTTTTGAGAAAGAAAATGAAAGTTATGGAAACTACAATCAAAGCATTCAATGATGCTCATGAGGTTGTATTTGATGTATATGCAAGTGGACTTGCATCTAAGGTGGCATTGGTAAATCATATGAAGACTATTGCAGTGGTTTGCAACACTCAAGAGCAAAGAGAGGTTGAAGCACAATTGTGGAGGGTCCATGAGAGTGCTAAACAAAATTCAAACTCCCAAGAGGTTTCTCCTACTGAAGTTCAAGTTCTTGAAGTACCACCCAAGGTCATAGAAGAATCAAGCCAAGATATAGCAAGTTTAATTATGAAAGAGAAATTAAAGGCTACTTCATGTGTTTAAACTCCGTTCCTTATCCTTTCATCAAGGAAGACACATTGATGTAGTTTTGATTTTTTTCTCGAGAAGTTACTTCCATTAGCATTTGCAATATTTTCTTTCATTTGGTGATATTACTTAAAGAAACTATGTCTTTAGTTTTTTAATTTTTTACAAAAGGTACCAAGCATGTTTATTTTAAAGAATCTATTTAAGTAAATCTTTTACTAAAATAGTATTAAAGAGCTCATTAAAATTTATCATCCTTTGTAAGGATAACTGTTTAATTGTAATCTAGTATGTAAGAATACTTATCATAATGAAAAGTTTTAGCTAGCTATGTAAAACTTACTTAAGTCTATTCTAGATCTTATTTCAATTAAACTCTTATATGTTTTGTGTAATGATCTTGTCATGTTAGTTTTGGTTAGATTTGTCCACATGGTCAAATCTCTTATCTCTTATAACCTCTTTTACTACATCACTAGTGTATGTCTATGCATGTATCTTAGAATAAGAGAGCCAACAATATATTGCACACCCCAAAAAAGATTCATTGGATCTCCCAAAAGAGTTTTACCTCAGTAGCAAACATTGCAACAAAGATTTCACCTCCAATGTATCTTTTTAGGTGTGTATATGGAATATTAAGGTAAAATCCTTGTTACAATTCATGAGTTTAAATATCTATGGGATATAACTAGTTCAAAAATAAAATGGTTAGTCCTTAAGAAGAAATTATGAAGACTTATCCAAATAGAGTATAACTTATCTCAATTAAATTGTCACGTGTCACTTATATGTGACATAGTTTTGGTCACATGGTCAAAAGTATTTTTCTTTTAATAATTAGGAATAATAAACACCTTCTTTGTACATGCCATTTTAAAGGCCTTTTTAGAAACTGAGTATGTTTAATATTATATTGATAATATAATTTCTACAACTAATTACAAGAATATATTGTTAGTATCTCAAGTATACTATTAATTAGCGATAAAAAGTAGGTATGGAAAAATGACTTTATTAGAATAGATTTTACTTCAAAGAAATCATCATATATATATATATTTACCTCATGATATTACTCTTGGTTAGATTTTTCCACATGGTCAAATATCTCTTTTCTTAAGACATCATTTATTAAGTAGTACCTATGTATGTATTTGTCAATGTGAAGTTAAATTGCTTTATTGTTCTATGCCAGTTTATAGCTCAAACATTAAATAGAATGATGAGAAAATAAATGAATCTAATGTGCTTCTTTTTCTTCTTTGTAACTTCAACTAAGACATCTATGGTTGGATATCTAACAGATTCAACAATAGTAGAGCACAATGATGTGATTGATGTGTCCTTGATAAGAAATGTAACACAATTATGTGTAATACTCGATCTCAATGGTCTTCTTTTACAACGATACTTTGCGAAGTCTAAAAAGTTTCAAAGCTTTCAAATGGGAAAGCAATGGCTTGTTCTTAGACCACGATGTATGGAGTTTCTTGAAGCCTTATTTGCAAGATTCCAAGTGGGAGTTTGGTCAACATCTTTACATAAGAATGTCATGAAATTTATTAAGTGCTTGGAGATCCATGCAAAAAGGAAGTATCCTTTCTTCATGATTTGGGGCCAAGAACAATGTCATAGACATCAACTCAAAATCATATATAGGCCAGATAAGATGGGAGTAGAAGCAATATTCAAGCCTCTAAAGTATGTATGGGATCAATATGGAGATGTTTGTCAGCATACCAAGACTATTCTCATAGATGAAAGTCCTTACAAAGGATGTGCAAATCTTGTTGAGAATTTCATTTATCCAAAAACATTTGATATTGATTGTGGAGACTCTATCTTGATCAAAGAACTTCTACGATACTTAACTCGCTTAAGCAAATACCATGATGCATGTGAAGTCATCAAGTTCGATCGATAAGGACAGGAGCCAGTTCAATATGGACATGAATTGTATGCTCAATTCAAGGTTATCATTGATGAATGGACTAGAGTAGAGAATGATGGTATTTCATCTTCATCATTAGCACTGCACGAGACCATGATAGATAAAGATTGTATATATGTTCAACCTTCAATTACTTCTTGCTTCAAGAGACCATCTATTATACAAACATCCTCAACAAATGCCTCACATCATCCGTCTCTTACATTGAACAGCTCACAATTATCCATGTTGAAGCAGACTCCTTTAGTCTCTACTTTGAAAGATATGGAAGCAATGCAACTTGCTCATGAGTTAGGATATCACAAACGTTTCATAAATGGTAGTGCTGCTAAACGTTTTATACAAAATCTATAAAAGTTGTATTTTCCCAATATACATGATGTTCAAGGCGGTGACTCTATATGGACTAATTTTGACTTTCATAATAAATATATCCCTTACATTAAGGGCTTTTGCATGGCTATGAAATATATGCTTGTTAGAAATTTAAAGTATTTTATGTAGTTACCTTGGTGTTTCTAAGTACTACCAATAATAATGAGAGAATCTACTTAAAGTTTTTTATTATTTCAATAACATTAATTAATTGTGTTGAAATTTCTTATAAAGTGATTTAAGTCCTATTTTTTACTTTGACCATCTATTATACAAGCATACTCAACAAATGCCTCACGTTGTCTGTCACTTACATTGAACAACTCACAATTCTCCAAGTTGAAGCAGACTTCTTTAGTCTCTACTTTGAAAGATATGGAAACAATGCAACTTTCTCATGAGTTAGGATATCACAAACATTTCATAAGTGGTAGTGCAGCTAAATGTTTTATACAAAATCTACAAAAGGTATATTTTTCCAATACACATGATGCAACAAGGCAGTGACTCTATATGGACTAATTTTGACTTCCAACATAAATATATCCCTCACATTAAGGGCTCTTACATGGCTATGAAATATATGCTTGTTAGAAATTTAAAGTGTTTGATGTAGTTACCTTGGTGTTTTTAAACACCACCAATATCAATGAGAGAATCTACTTAATGTTTTTTATTTTTTCAATAGCATTAGTTAATTGTGTTGAAATTTCTTATAAAGTGGTTTAAGTTCAATTTTGTTCTTTATGTCTTAGCTAACGAATAGGTCTTAATTAATAATAAAATTTATGTCTATTTCATTGGAGACACAAACCATTGGTCAAAGGTTAAATCTTTGGTCTTATAAAAATTATAAAATTCTAGCTTGGTATATAAATCTTCATTTTATGATATGAAAGTTCATTTAGCTAGTCAAACTGTGAAGCTAGTTTATTTTGACCAAAGCCAATATCCATCTTGTCCATATATTGTCAAGATAGATAGAAATTTTGAACAAAAGACATTTATATATCATGAATATACATACAAAAAATGTAAATGGAGTGAGCAATTATTTAACATACTTGTGTCTATTGGTTTACACAAAAAAAGAACCATCACATCATAGGTTATCCAAACTTATTACTATATGGTATTAGATCAAGTTATTTATAAACCACACCTAGTAGTGGTGACTCTTTTAAGGTCCTAGTTCATGAAACTTATACATGTCACTTTAAATGATGTTATATCTAAAAGAAAAAACTCATATTACAATATTTTCAAATCCATAACATTATAAATTTTATCCATGATAGCATATTGTCATATAATGTTTAAGGTTCTTGTATTCTAAATTCTCTCTGCACTCCTTCAAACCTTTATATTCTTACATTAAGCTTGGAAATTTCCTAGGCATATACTAGCTAAGCCTCCTTGATGTTTCCACTACAATACAACACCATATTTTGTTAGTATGCTAGAAAAGATAGAGGTGAAATCCAAATCTCCTAATAGTCACATAGCTTACATTCATCACTTAAGCTCTCAAGATGTGTGATCTCATATTTGTAATAGACAAAGTGCCCTTTAAAGATAAACATAAACATAGTGCTCTCTTTCATTCACAAAAGTAAGACATTTATTAAAAGTGGGACTTGGAAAATTCCCAAAATATATAATATGGTGTTTACATGAATCTGGGTATAGTTGTATCTATGGTTTATTCATTATTCTGCATATACCATGGAACTTGTGGCTGGAAGTTTCAATGGAAAAGGCTCATTTGCCTAAGCTGATTGATTTATTAAATGAAAAGATAAAGAAGATGGGAATTTGGGATCCCTCTTTGACTCCTTACTCAAACAAGTGGTTTACAATACCCAAGCAAAATGGGACATTTAAATTCATTCAAGATATGTAGGTGATTTTTAAAGTGATCATTAAGAATATGGGAGCAGATCTAGTTGTGGATGAATTTGCTGAGGATTTTACTAGGAGGGCTATATATTCATTAGGTGACTTATATATTTGGTTAGGATCATTTCTTACTAACAATTGAAAGTAGGGATCTCACTACCATAGAGACACCATTGGCATTGTTGTGAATGTGAATTTTACCATAGGAAACAAGTGATTCTATTTTACACATAAAAAACATAATGAATAAACTATTGTGGGATTATATATCTCATCTTATCATGCCTCTTCTATACGACATGCCTATAAAATGATGCATAGAAAAGGAAAAAGATAAAGAATTGAATGAATAGGAATGTAGAAGATTTTTTGTTGGAACATAATGTTGACTATGAAAAGATTCTAACTAGACTCAACAAGGTGCATTTGACTCTTTTAGAATAGAAGTCAACTTTTGGAGTGAATGAGGTTTTGATTGTGAAATATCTGTGTGGTGGATGGCTAAGGCCATCACCAAAAAAAGTTGATGCTATTGATAAGATGGAAGAGACTTACTCTTAAGTTTCAAAGGTGAAAAGATTTTTGGGAGTGTGTAGTATTCCCGTGGTCCCCATAAGAACTCCCCCCCTTAATTTTTTAAAAAAAATTTAACCTTAGTTCAAATTTTCTTATCCCCCTCTCTCTCCCCGCCGCCGACAGTACGTCGGGGAGAGAGAGAGAGGGAGTGAAGTGCAGTAAATGGGGGCATGCAGCCCCCCAGGTGGGAGGGGTGGCGGCCATGCCACCCTCCTCCCCCTCCTATAAAGGGAGCTTCCTCCCCCTCCCTCCTTTAGACACAGAGTGTCCCCCCTCCCTGTGTCAAAACACAACAACCCCCCCTCGTACTCGTCACCTTTCCCCCCTCCGTGTAGTAGTAGCGGCCCCTGGGGCCTCCATCAAAATACGCCCCGCCTTCTCGTTCGTTTGGCGACACTAGCCCCCCCTCCTCGTTGGCCAACATCTGAAAACCCCTCCCCCCCGGTGAACAGAAGGAGAGAAGGAGACAGAGAGAGAGAGAGAAAAGAGAAGAAAAAGAAGAGGAAGAGGTAGAAGGAGAGAAGAGAGAAGATGAGAAGGAGGAGAGAAGAGAGAAAGAAGTAGAAGAGGAAAAGGTAGTAGAGGAAGAAGAGAGGGGGAGAAGGACCCCTTCTCACGACCTTTCCTACCCAAGCCTGTCGTCTTAAAGGCTGTTAAGGTCCGGACTATCCAAACTCCATGTGGAAATGGCTCCCAAAGAGAGAGTTGTGGGAAGTGTAAGCGCCAAAGCTACCATTGGTACTGGTAATGCGGGAGAGGTGAGTGGAGTGACCAATGCAACAAATGCCCCTACCATCACGAATCAAACCCAGGTTTATTTTGAATATCCTAGGTTTTATAATCAATGTTGATTAAGCATATTCTGTATTATTTCTAGAAGAAGAAATAAAGGGGTAATTACATGCACGGAACAAGAACAAGCCTTAGGACTTTTTGTTTACTCTAAGTGCTAGGTTGCATGCATGAAATGGTAGAGTATGGAGTTCGCATAAGTTTATATGCATGGAATGATAGCTTTTACACTCATAGAATGATAAGGTTTTCACATTATTTCACATAAAATAATAGCTTTTAAACTAGTTCAATGCATGAATAGTCATGTAGAATTCATGCTTCGTGATCATGATTAAAAGAAACACATGAAATGATAGTTTCCATTCGTAAGATGCAATTGCACTGATGGATAGAAACCTAGACTTTCATATATGTAAGTCACATGTGATCCGGTGCATTAGGAATAAGTATTTGCTGCCAGAGTTAAAGGTCGTTTAGGATGTACAAATATACTAAACGCATCATGTGTATGATGGGTAAGGATGATTGGAAAACTCTGCATAGTACCACACTAAGAGAGATGGAAGGGATGCATGCATCTAGACTGTATTCTGAAGGCCTAGATGAAGAATCTTGCGTGCCAAGTGTGTTAACTGAACTTGGTTAGAACTGGAAGAACAAAAGACCCTTGGTTGGGTTGCGAATAAGGCATGTCCGTTGCCTTGGTTGACCAGTTAATGCTTTGGGTTAGGGTTAAGATACCATAAGGTAAAGCCCAAGGGGAAGAGCAGGTCAACATAAGTTAACTTACCAAGAACATTTGCTTGCATAATCTTGTTTGAGATTATTGGGATCTCGCCAAGTCGATCTAGGATCGGATCCTGGGAGCATCTGGGAAAAAGGAATTACACCTTAGCAGTTGGTCGTACAAACGGCCTCCGAAATGTTCGTGATTGTACACTTAGGTACATTATTTGATCTCTTTGCTCAAGGAGATAATTCAATGAAAAACACTTAATGCTTTAGGTTAAAAGCTTGGAGGGAGAGGTAGGAACAGTTACGTCCGACTGTTTGCCTGGCACTATCCAAGGGGGTTATTAGCCGCGCCGGGTATATGGACCTAACCCACAGCGAGAGGTCTCTCCATGGGTGCTACTTGGAGAGGGAGGACGCTTGGGTGCCAGGGGAGGCTCTGGCCATAAATTCCTTGCCTCCGGATCTCGCGCAAGAGGCCGATGTGACTCGAGATGGGATCTCGAGACCCGTGTACCAGTCAATGGGCAGAACTTGGAGCAACAATCCTGTAGATTGCTGGGATAGCCTTCATTAGGGCAAAAAATGCTTCAAAAAATGCACTTTTGTTAATCACGGGATTAAGGAAAGGGCCAAAGAGAGTTCGCCACGTGTGCAAGAATATGGTATTCTTGTCTCCTCTTTTTTAGAGATAATGGAGTCCATTTCGTGATTCTCTCTTCTTTTTTAGCCAAAACCCCTAAAGTCTGACATGTTTTGGAGTCCCAAAGACGTTATTTACTTACAAATCTGACAAAATACGTGACAGAGATGTGATGAAATTAATAATGAGTTTTTTGAAAGTCGGGAGATCTTTCAATATTGTTTTTGGCGCCCAATACATAGTCATTTGTGTTCTTAGCACTATTTTTTAGTTCATTCACCCCTCTTTGAGCTTCTTTCTCTGCGCTTTCATTCTTTTCATGGCTTCCTCTAGGCGCCCTTCTCATTTAATACACTCTTGCACAGTCTATAGCCAAGGAGCAGATGGAAATTGGGAGCCCAAAACCTTTACTGTAAACGATTGGGTTACCATGCTGCCATCTTGCAAGGGCTCTCATAAGGTGATAAGAAGAAAACGAGATGATATAAAACATCACTGGAAGGGGTGTATCATTGCCTTCAAAATTATGCCCGAAGGCTGGTTTGTCAAGGTGCAACATGTTTACATGGCCAAGGATATGCACTTGCCTCCAAATGAACGTGTTCCCCAACAAACACATTGTAAGTTATTAGTTGAATAACGTATATAATTCTTTTCCATTTAGGTAAGTCCTAACAAACGGTTCGTCATTGTAGATATATTTCCATCAACAAGTATTAATGGCAACCTGTGGAAAGCCTAAGTGGGACTTTCCATGCCATTCATAAGGTATTGGAAGGCATTATTTATGCCGATCAAACTGTGTCTTTTTTTAGTGAATGCAAGGTTTTTATATATTATGCACAGTATGTGGTTCCCTCTAAAGCAGATAGGTATGGGAATATTGAAGATTTTCCATTGCCAAGTCTTTCATCTCTAAACTGGGAGATTCCTGACAAGGTAACGGTGCAGAGTTTCAAATTCAAAATATCTCAGGATATTAAAAAGTCCATGACAGCTGGAAGGATCTCAAGAAGAATATGTTTATCATGGTTTGTACCCCTCCATATCTTCGTGGCTTGCTTCAAAACAGTAAATTTACAAAGAACGAAGGTATCCTGGCTAAGTAAAAACTTTTCAGAAGAGGATTTGGACAACACTATAGGGACGCTTTGGAAATCTAGAGAGTGCAACCATAAGGGTGATATCTTGAGGTGCAGTGCATGCCCTCAATCCTTGGCTTTGGCTTACAGTATCCCTCACCAAACTCTTGCTTTGGGCTTTGATTACAGGAGATACAAACTAAGATTGGGTATTTGGGTTCCCTTGGATTCCGATACAGATTGCACACCATATAAACTTGCGGTGCACATTCTGCCGCATGAAGAAGTAAAGAAGGTGAATGTTACTTTCAATTGGAGTCTGAAAGATGTGAGGGATACCTTGGAATTGCTAGACAATACATCCCCTAGATATAAGTTCAAAGTGAATGGCGTAACAATTGGTAAAAGAGTTGAGCACTCTTTCTCTTGTACGAGTTGTTTGTCTCCCACAATTGTGAGTTTTGAGCCTTGAGAATTAAAACTTTGCAGGAATTTATCTTAATAGACTGTCCTTAAGATATTTTTTAGTGGAAACTCATAAGCTATCATGAAGCAAGTTGCCTTTCGAATGTATACAAATAAAATGTACATTACATTCGATTTATAAGTGAAAATGTATTTGCATGATCTTTTCAATTAAAAAAAATTAGTATTATCTGCTTAGGTATGCTTTCATTTTTCATGTGGATCATTTAGCTTTAGCCTGCTTTGTTAAGCAGCAAAATATCACTGGGTGACTCACTAAATGGATTCTAATACTATAAGAATTTGAATACATAGTGGTGCATCACCTTGGAACCTAGCATGTCATTTGCTGACTTTCTATCCTACCTTGATTTGGGAGAATCTCTAGCTAATGTTGAAGGTGACTTCCTAGATGCACAATTATTGGTAGTAGAACTAGATATACCACAACCTCAGCCACCAAACTATAAATGCTCATGGTATGAAGAGATGATGGCTTTCTTGGAAACTAGCATAGCTTTGCCCCATATCAAGAAGAACCAATGGAAATGACTGGCTCTTCAAAGCTAGCATTTGGAGATTATCATGGGCTAGTTATATTACCACACTCTCTTTGGAATGCTACAAAGAGTGGTCCTCGCAATGGATCAGCCTGTAACTAGACGAAGCCTATCAAGGAATCATCGGCAGTCACTTTAATGCTAAGGTAACAATGCATAAAATCTAGCAAGGTGGCTTGTGTGACCGACCATGCATACTGATGTTGCAAGTGAATCCAACACTGTGATTCTTACCAAAGATAGGGTTAGAGCCTAAAGCTATAGACTACTTGCCGCTTCAACCAATCCTACCTCTAAAACCCTTCTAGAAATAGGGTCTAGACTTCATCATCCCCATTTCTTAAGTTCTTACTTACACCAAAAGCAAGTATATCCTGATAGTAATAGACTATTGTACCAAATGTGTAGAAGCATGGACTCTACTAGAGAATACCGCCAAATCCATTGCTAAATATTTATTTTGGGATGTCTTCACCAAGTATGGCATTGGTTAGTGATAGAGATACACACTTTGTCAATAAATTCATTAAAGAGCTCATCTCATTTTTTATCATTATACATACAAATTCTTCTCCTTATTATTTGCAAGCTAATGGCTTAGCAAAACCACCAATAAGGTCTTGTGTAAACTTGTAACCAAGTTGGTAGATTAGAAAAAAAAAGATTGGGATACTAAGATCCTCATAGCACTACGGGCCTTTTGGACCTCCTTCAAGGTCACTACCATACAAATTAGCATTCCATATACAAGCCATTACATCCCTGGAGTATGTAGTACCAAGTTTTCAAATCATGGTACAAGATTGGCATATCCCAAAGGAATCACTTCCATTCCGAATGGAAGCCATCACCCAACTAGAAGAAGAGCAGATCCATAGTACTTATATTCTATCCAAAGTCCAAGCTCAGAAGAAACACTAAGTCCATTGAGTGTCCAAGAAACCACTATTCCAAAAGAGCCAACTCGTCCTAGTTTTTAAGACTCAGATTGGCAAACTTCTGGGCAAGCTCAAGTTCCAATGGAGTAGTTCTTTCTAGATCTTTCATGATTCCAATACTAACATGTTCTATCTGGTCAATTTACAAGGTAAACTATTGTTACTATTGTTGAAGCCTATTAATAGATTTTGGCTATGTCACTATCATGTTGAAGGCCTCTAGCACCCATTCCCTAACAAATTAGAT